>NW_015505775.1:279138-349265 GCF_001515645.1 Sinocyclocheilus grahami | reverse complement strand
GCGTTCACACTACAGCCTCGCGTGTGCGCCACATCTCTGAGTGTAACCGGTGTAAACTAGTAGGTGTGTTCGACTTGACGCGGACCGACTGTGCAGACCGATCGGTGTATTACAGTACCACGACAGCTAAGAGAGCAGACTGCTCCGCTTTCGAATCGCTCTTGCGGATGTCAAACACTCGATCTGCGCCGCATCTTTTCTAGTCGAACACACCGGCTAGTGCTCCAGGCTTATTGGCCTACTGACGCTGAGATTAACCCCTTAGGTATGGAAATTTGGTACCGAACGACGAGACGTTTTTCGATACTCGATGGTATCAAGGCAATTTGGTCGGTGCCTAAAAAGTATCGAACTCGATACCCAGCCCTACTTCCTACAGGATCTTACCGACTTACAGCACTACTGAACATGGTCAATGGGCTTTCCAAAAGCTTTGCGGGTCACTGTGCAGCCTCTTTTCCTGCAGAACTCCTTAAAATGCCATCAATGAATATCATCTTTCTTCTGGTGTCACATGTGACCCAATTCAGAGTGCTCTCCTACTTCTGCACCTACAGCTACAGAAAAACTTTGCTTTAGAGTTGAATTAAAACGCCGCAGCAGGAGGAGAAGGCTTTGACAGCCCCCTACCCTTCTACAGCCCAATCACTCGCACATCCCTAAGGGCCGTGTGGCAGATGCGAGCTGACTGTTCACAAAGTGACAGCAAAGCATGGGCTTTCCTTCTTTCTTCTCTGAGCCTGAATATAAATGACCAGGCCCAAGGGCCAAGAAATTCAGCTGATAAGGTTTTTGACACAAGCTCAGTAGTGGTAATTTGCATGAACCCTCAGTAAAAAGCTTGACTTAATGGTGTCATAACGCAACAGTGGTAACAACGGTCATTTCAGGTTTTCAGAGTGCTCTCCTACTTCTGCACCTACAGCTACAGAAAAACTTTGCTTTAGAGTTGAATTAAAACGCCGCAGCAGGAGGAGAAGGCTTTGACAGCCCCCTACCCTTCTACAGCCCAATCACTCGCACATCCCTAAGGGCCGTGTGGCAGATGCGAGCTGACTGTTCACAAAGTGACAGCAAAGCATGGGCTTTCCTTCTGTCTTCTCTGAGCCTGAATATAAATGACCAGGCCCAAGGGCCAAGAAATTCAGCTGATAAGGTTTTTGACACAAGCTCAGTAGTGGTAATTTGCATGAACCCTCAGTAAAAAGCTTGACTTAATGGTGTCATAACGCAACAGTGGTAACAACGGTCATTTCAGGTAAAAAAAAAAAAAAAACATGGTATATTTATAAGCAAAAACTCTGTACTATATAGAAACTGAAGGCAGGGATCTGAGGTCTGTTATCAGATCCAAGCCCAACGAGGTTTGGGTTTGCTTTGGGTTTAAGGTCTTGTAATCAATGATTATTATTATATTAATTATATTTTTATTGTTATACGTATATATGTGATAGTACAGTATGTGCAATAACCTTATACTTATTTATCACCCTAAACCCTAGTACATCCCTACAACTTATTTTATTTTATTATATTCCTATTCCATCTATAGCACACCTGTACATACAATTTATTCTTTTTTTTTTGTGGTTTATATTTATGCATGTGTATTTTATTCACATCTCACTTTTATTATCTGTGTGTTGTAGTTGTCTCCGTGTACTGGAAGCTTGTGACACTATAACAAATTCCTTGTATGTGCAAACATACTTGGCAATAAAGCTCTTTCTGATTCTGATTCTGATTCTGATATTCCATGATATTCCATGCATTTCAAAATAATATATATTATTATTATCATTATTAATAATAATAATAATAAATGTTTCAAATATTTTATTTATATATTTTTTTACATACCTATTAAACCAATACAATAATAATCCAGAAAAACTGTAATATTTATATTAAATATTAATTATATATAATACTATATATATATCATAAATATTATGCAAATATATAATCACATTATTTTGAAATATATAGTCACAATTTTACACACACACACACACACACACACACACATAAAAAGATATATAAAACCAAATATATTTAAAAATATTAGTAATACTGAGTATGCATGTGTGTCTAAAATTATGAGTCTAGTGACTGAAATTTTAATTATAAAATATAACTCTGTATGATTCTGTCTAACAGCAAAGGATTGAAGCTGTTGAAAATAGTTACATTTTCATAGTTTTTTTCTTAAAGAATAAATGATGAAGCAGAGCTACAGACATTTCAAGACCAGCTGTTAGAGTCAAATTCATTCGGATATGAAGATCCCATCTGTTCATGTTCATTTGGAAACTCAATCAAACCGCTTGGGTGGTGCATGCAAACACGCCATGTCCCAATGCTGCAATTCAAGAGTAAAAGATGGAGTGTGCAGTTTCTGCGTCACTAGCTACACCAATTAGAATAACAGCACAAATAATGACTGTTTCCATACAGGTTTCTCAACCACTCCATCTGTGAGCCTGAGTTTGGAAGAACATCTGGATTTAACAGAGAAGATGGGAATGCTTACAAACAACATTTCAAAGGACAAGTCTGCGTCATGTGCCAGCCTGAGGGACACAAACAGTTAGACAAGACAACACAATGCATCTGTACGACCTGCTCCTTTAAGAGGCAGCCAGCAGGAAAAGAGACTAAATGTGACTCACACTTTATACCCATGGCAAACATGACACAAACACGGGCATCTATGACTGCTGACTCCTCTGCACCAAAGTTCTCATAATCGAACTGAGAACAAAACTGAATGAACAGTGTAAGAATATCTGGAAAGTGCTGACCTTTTCCTACATGACATTTCCAACAAATTAGGTCAGAATTATGTAACAGGGGTTTGCGTCTGGCTAAAATCACACACTGCAACAACAGCTTGATGCACTCAATATTACAACTGCAAGAAAATGAGTTAACTAATAAAAAAGAATATTAACAATAATACTAATATCAATCAATAAATACAAATATAATAATTTAAATATATTAAATAAAACAATATAAGTACAATAATAATCAAAAACTTCAATAAAAATAATAAATACATATTTTCTTGAGAAGAGATTAATTGTGTTAAACTCAATGTATGAAAGCCTATCTCATAACTCTGACATTTGTCTTGCAGTTGCAAGTATATATATTTCTCAATTCTGACTTTTTTTTTCTTTTCTCAAAATTTGTGAGAAATAAACTCACAAGTGCGATTTATAAAGTCCAATTCTGAGGGGGAAAGACTGATATTTTCTCAGAATTGCTAGTTTATAATTCCCAATTCGGACTTTGTTTCTCAGATTTGCAACTTTATTTCTTAGACTTGCGACTTTATATCACTCAATTCTAAGAAAAAAGTCTGAATTGTGAGTTCATATTTCCCAATTCTGGCTTTATTGCTCACAAGTGCGAGTTTATATCTCACAGTTCAGAACTGTGAGAATAAAAGTAGCAATTACCTTTTTCATTTTTTTATTCAATGGCGGAAACGGGCTTCCATCCCAAAGTCAGATCAGAGTGGAAATGTCCATTCCAAACTCTATTATAACTTTTGTTGTGCAGTAAAATTTGGTAAAATGAATGAAACTGAATAAAACTAACTAATAACGAAACATAAATACATAGTTTTTTTCCTGTTTGTACCCTTTATGACCCTTTGACTTTCTATATTCGTGACCTTTACTGTACTTTCAGACTTAATCTTAAGCTACTTTAGAAAACATATGCTTAATGAGAGTCTTGATTTGCAGTATAAATATTGAAAAATACATGTACATATTTTATTTTACACTGTTTAACACTGTAAAATAAATAAAGTACAGTTGTTATCTTGTTCTACCTGATTAGACCCATAAAATGCACTTTAGAACAAAAATAAATTGTGTTGACAACTAATTTCCTGCTCTAGACGAACTATGAATCCCCTACACAACAAATCTACTGGTGTTCTTTGGTGTGAGAATCATGGTGAGGAACGTTCTGGAAGAGCTGTCTCTTGCCAAGAGGCACAACTACACATGAACCAGGAGAAAGTCAGAGTCGCTGGGAAGAGAGATAAGTGTGTGGGATTAAACTGGCATGAAGCCTCCTTCTGGAGTCTGGCTCATCCCAAAAATGACTCACTGTACCGGTAAAGCCTGTGTCCGCTCCGGGACCAGCCTACCACCCGCTGCTCCGCGCTTCCCACCACGGCAGATCAGAAAGGCCACGTTTCATCATTTATGGGGGCTGTATTGATATAATCCCACACAAAATGTTAAACATCTTTTAGCTATAGAAAATCACATGTAATACCAAATTGAGCCCATCCAGTTCAGAGAATGAGCTAATACTGCACATACAGTGACACTTTACAACTTTCTTTACTTAATTTTAAAATAATGCTTACATAATAAATAATGTAATTATAAACACAGGGTTAGTACACAGTTACAAAATACAAATGTATTCATATTTTTATGAACGTCATTAAACTTCGATATATTATTATTTTATATGATGAACAGCCAATATTACACAGAATTAAATATAATAAATATTTAATATTAATGAAATATAAAATTAATAATACATTTTCATATATACTCATTTATGTACATGAACTGCTCATCTCTTAAGCATTATAACGTTTTTAATGATTTATTAATGAAAGTTATTATAAAGCGGGGAGATGTCGCAGGCCGGACTCAAACTTGAGTCGCAGCATGAGAACCACAGTTAACCACAGCACCATTGCTTCAACTGAAACGGACTGGTCAGTCATGAAACCAAACAGAAAGAGTCAAGACAATTACTTTAAAATGAACCCTGAAAGAGGGATAAGAAACTTGGCGGGAAGCGCAGAAAACCCAACAATACAGGACAGGACAGGACAAATACAGAAAAACAACCAGAACAATTAGGTCACCTCTGATGTTCCAGGCTGCAGAATCACACACACACACACACACACACACACACACACACAGGACTCTTCCATTTCTAAACACTCGGTTCCTTGTTCTCCTGTTTCCATGGAAACACACCTCTCAATTCTCTATGGATCAATGGAATCTATGAGGCCATGATAATGGGCTATTTTATTCTATTAGACAATCAGTTTGATAACAGTGCTATATAAAGCACTTATCATCTACATACACAAATACACAAAATAACACACACACGTCATACGAGGCTTCATTGTTTTGGTGACTACTAACCTGAATAAGTATGAATTATGACCTAATAAATCTATCTATCAGTGTTGTTATTGTTAACTAAAACTTCTAAAGTTTTAGCCAATATAAAGTAAAATATATTGTAAAATGTAAAATAAAGTTGAAGTACTAAAAATACAAAAACTAAAAACGAAATAAAAATAAATGAAGGCTACAAATACAACAAAATTAATAAAACTTAGAACTGAAATAAAAAAGAATTCAAAATACTAACAAATACTATAATAACATATCAATAATAGTAAAATAATTCTATTTTACTTGAATCAGTACAATTTCTGTTTCTGTCATTAAAAGCCCAATTTCTCCTCCTCACACAGATTGACAATTATTGACAGACACTCGAACCAAACCCGACAGAGTCTTAATTTGTCTGTGCCACAAATGTGCTCGTTCACACGTAATTGCATGTGTGAGAGGCTGCAGGCTGTGTATAAAAACTGTCAGACTACTCGAGGTGTTGGTCTCTCATTTGCTCACCACACACACAAACCCACCCATCAACACACACAAACACTAATGTGCACGATCCCTTTTCAGGAATTCAGCTGTAGTGAAGAGAGGTCAAGAAGAATCAGCATAGAAGACAAATACCTGTAAGAGCCCAGATGGGGAAAAGACAGAAATAGAGGAGTTATGAAAGGTGACAAGTTGATATGAGTTCACAATTTAATAACAGAGACAGCAAAAACAGATTAAACAGACAAAAAGTGACAGTAAAGACATTTATGTTACAAAATATATATTTTAAATAAATGCTGTTCTGTTGAATTTTCTAATTACAAAAATTGCACAACTGTTCTCATTATTGATAATATTAATAAATGTTTCTTGATCAGCAAATTGGCATATTAGAATGATTCCTGAAGGATCATGTGACACTGAAGACTGGCGTAATGATGCTGACAATTCAGCTGTGCATCACAGGAATAAATTACATTTTAAAATATATTCAAAAAGAAAACTTTTATTTTTAACTGTAATAGTATTTCACAATATTAGTATTTTTGCTCTATTTTTGATTAAATAAATGCAGCCTTGGTGAGCATTCACAGTCCTCTCACCAACACAGTGAAAGTGGATGGGGATCAGGGGCTGCTAAACCCCAAAGAAGAGAAAAAAATTGCCAAGCATATAAAAGTTGCCTATACTACTCATTACTTCAGCCTTTCTCAAGTTTGAGGTGTGAAAGACCGATGCTGAAAGAGGGGGGTTTCATGACCCTTTAAAAAAAGAGCTAAATATCCTGAGACACATTCACATATAAACACACACACTCCACCCAATCCCACTGGCTCAAATGAACACCTCACTTTTCTTACAGCTATGACGCAATTAGAAACACACACACGTTTCCATCTCACTGAAGGGTGTGTGATGTTTTAATGAGTGACCTTTATATAGCTAGCCTGGTAACTTTTGCCATGACGAGAACAAGAAAAAAAAAAAACTTCAATTCACCAGAATTATAAACTCTTGAATGCAAATATTTGTGCTAGATGGGCTACATATAACAGTTACACATATCTTTTGTATAGCTTGACTTTTACATTGCAAACATGAAAATTCAATGTGAACATCTGTTATTTAAAACAAAGCAAGCTACTGGCTGTAACGAGGTTCTTTGGTAGGGCAGGAAGAAGTCGGAGTCGTGAAAGAAACAGGGAGAAACCGAGAATTAGATCAGTGCTGACTAACTCAAAACGGGTATATAACGGCATAACAATTATTCCACCATTACATAATTTTCCCAGCACTGGGCCCACATGAAAGAAACACTGTATCAGCACATGCTTAGATGTCTGGATAATGTTTATCATGAACAGAAGGCACTGAAACATCATATATAGATGTATGTACTGCAAAAAAAAATATATATATATATTTTTCAAGGTAAATAAAAAAAGTCTTTCTACTTCAACATTTCACGTTCAATTCAATGTGTTGCCTGCCATTTCTTTATAATTATTTGTGAAGCAGGTGAATGTCATCATGCACTTGACCTACTTACTCACCGCTCGTCTCCGACCGCTCTCTCCCGCTGCAGACTCCGCTAAGCCACGCCCCCCTCGCCACACTGGCTTTTTAAAAGTGAAATTAAATTGATGACTGATTTAATGTTGGTGCTTCCATCAGTCACACTTAATGTTGCAGTGGTTCACTGCAAAAAAATGTTTTTGAAACATAAATACATGCTTATTCAGCATGAACTTGAAAAAACCTTGAGAATGCATTACTGATGAAAAACACATAGAGATAATAAACACCAAAGACCACCAGCAGAGAAACTATTAGAGGCCAACAATGTTCTCCTAAAACACCCACAGCTATGTGCTGAGAAAATGAAAAGAGGGACAGAAAAACATTGAGGAGGGAGAGAGAGAGAGAGAGAGAGAGAGAGAGAGAGAGAGAGAGAGAGAGAGAGAGAGAGAGAGTGAGAGACTATATGATTCACTCTTACACACTAATGAGAGGATTTTTGTCTATTTGTAAGATATAACAATTGAGTCATGCAGATTAAAGGGTTTTATGTAAATAAATGTGAACACAATACAACTTATGAATATTCATCTTTATTTATCTCTCTTAAAACTAAATACATATAAATTTATTTTAATAATTTTCATGATAATATTTGTTTTAAAGTAGTATGCACACTACAGTTTAGGGTTAGTAAGAATTTTTTGTTTTTATTTTTGAATTAAATTAATACTTTTATTGAGCAATGCTGCATTACGTTGATCAAAAGCAAAAAAATGCATTTTAATGTAAACATTTCTATTTCAAATAAACTGTTCTTTTGAACTATCTATTCATCAAAGAATCACAGTTTCCACAAAAATGCTGAATATTTTAAGAATAAATTGTTTTTTTAAATATTTTAAAACAGAAAACTGGTTTTTTTAATTCTAATAATATTTCACAAATCACAATATTATAAACGGGGTGAGCTGTCTTTCAAAAATATGAAAAATCTTACAGACACAAAACTTTTGAACAGTTTAGTTTCCTTATTTAAAAAGAAAATCATGCATCCAAGAGTTAAAATGTGGTGAGATGCAGACAAAGAATAAAGACTAAAACAGACATTTTGCCTATTTAAATATAGTTTTGTTTTAAAACCGCCTTTTAAACTGTCTCTGTGTGTGTGTGACACACATACCTGTTGCTTTATATAATACATTTATACATAAATATATTTCATTATATCACACTTTAAAATGTGTCTGTACAGTATTTTAGTTTGATTAGTTTTAGTTAGTTTAGTTTAAGGGAAATGTTGCTTTGGCAGCTTGCTGAAAAATATATTATTTTTATATTTTATCTTATTTTATTTCAGGTAACTGATATTTTTATGATTTTAGTTTTATTTTTACTACGTATAATAACTCTGATACAGTGGGGTCCAAAAGTTGAGATCATCAGTGAATATCATTCTATTTTTAATTTTTCTAATTTAATATGCATTTTTCCATAATAATTTTTTACTTTTCTGTATTTAGAATGTATAGCATGTGCTTTTGCATGTACAATGTACCCCAAACTGTCTCTCTGTGTGTGTGTGTGTGTGTGTGTGTGTGTGTCTGTGTGTGTGTGTGTGTGTGTTGGTTGTGGTCGTGTGTGTGTGTGTGTGTGTTACACAACTAACTGCTGTCTTCAGATTCCTATGTGGGTGGATCAGAAGTTCAGAGACGTTAGTGACGTAAAGGAGAGCAGGAGGAATTTCCACACCTCCCAAAACCGTTGACAGGATTTAACGGCAAACCCTCAGCGGCACGCCAGTGTTTCTCCACAAACGCTTTTAACATTCTTACTCCAGGATAAATGGAGGATAAGCTCCAGGATTTTAAACGTCTCTTACACAAACACACCAAGCGTGGCCCTCTTTCTGTTACCATTCCTCAAACTGACCGAAATAAATACAGACGTTTCACTCAACACAAGCTCCAGGCATAAACACAGACACACTCTCACACACACTCTCTCTCTCACACACACACACACACACACACACCAGGGGAGCAGGGTTAAAATGTGGTGAGATGCAGACAAAGAATAAAGACTAAAACAGACATTTTGCCTATTTAAATATAGTTTTGTTTTAAAACCGCCTTTTAAACTGTCTCTCTGTGTGTGTGTGTGTGTGTGTGTGTGTGTGTCTGTGTGTGTGTGTGTGTGTGTTGGTTGTGGTCGTGTGTGTGTGTGTGTGTGTTACACAACTAACTGCTGTCTTCAGATTCCTATGTGGGTGGATCAGAAGTTCAGAGACGTTAGTGACGTAAAGGAGAGCAGGAGGAATTTCCACACCTCCCAAAACCGTTGACAGGATTTAACGGCAAACCCTCAGCGGCACGCCAGTGTTTCTCCACAAACGCTTTTAACATTCTTACTCCAGGATAAATGGAGGATAAGCTCCAGGATTTTAAACGTCTCTTACACAAACACACCAAGCGTGGCCCTCTTTCTGTTACCATTCCTCAAACTGACCGAAAGACGTTTCGACGTTTCACTCAACACAAGCTCCAGGCATAAACACAGACACACTCTCACACACACTCTCTCTCTCACACACACACACACACACACACACACCAGGGGAGCAGGTGCCAATAACAAGTCAAGCCTGGAGCTCTGACCGCTAAATAATAAAAATAACAAGGGGAAAAAAACGTGACAGAAGAAATAAACACTGATGAGGACCAGCAAAGATCTCAAATGGAATTTCATACCTAATTGTATAAGGAAAATCTGACATATGCTTAGTCTAACAATGAAAATTATGCAGAATAGAAGGGATTATATGAAGACATTTACAGTTACTAAAGTTATTAAAGTTACTTAAATCACTTTTTTTGCTGTAAGATAGAGTTTGACCAGTCATTCTGTAAGCAGAATCTGTCAGACATCTGTGACAGATGCTCCGCATTAGTCTCTGTGGTTGACGGTTTTATGGTTCTTTTCAAATTAGTTATTAAAAGTCCCATCTTGATGTATCTTTATAAATGCGTATGTGAACGCAGACGGATAAATTAGTGTTTCTCATCATCTGGGACCAATTTTCTGTCATAGGCTACAAATTGGATTCTATGACGACATTGATTCATTTAGAAAAGGTTAAGTTTGACTATTATTCAGTTCAATTAGCAGGTGAAAATATGAGCATACTGTAAGTGACAGTTTGAGAACAGACAAAAAAGGTGCTGGCATTCATGATTTTTACATTTTTGGACACTTAAAGGGATAGTTCACCTAAAAATGAAAATTTGCTGTTAATTTACACACCCTCGGGCCATACAAGATGTAGGTGACTTTTTTTTTCTCCAGGAGAACAGTAAAGAGGAGTTTTAGCTCAAACCGTGGTCCTTGGTTAATTATGGTCCCAAAATTAATACCCCAGGCTCCTGACGATTGGTTTGTGCAAGAAACGGAACATTATTGACAACATTATATTGTAATCCATAGCCTCAGACAAACAGTGAAGTCCAATTATTTTCCTGCTTCTTTCAGACAAAGTGAGTTTTGATTGAGTAACATGTAGATTTGTGCTGCTCGCGCTGCAAATTGTTTCAGACGGTTCAGTCTGATGTGGTGAACCGTATCAACTAGTTCACCAAAAATAACCAGTTCAAAAAAATTATTTGGTCATCACTCTAGACCAGGGTTCCTCACATTTTACCCTGGAGGTCCAATGCGCTGCAGAGTTTAGCTCCAACCCTGATCAAACTCAGCTACCTGTGATTTTCTAATGATCCTGAAGACATTGATTAGCATGCTCAGGTGTGTTTGATTAGGGTTAGAGCTAAACTCTGCAGGAAAGTGGATCTCGTGGGCCAGATTTGAGGATCCCTGCTCTAGACTGTTTGCCTGAGGATATAGACTACAGGTAATAACATTCAGTTTCTTGCACAGACAGATCATTTCACTTCATAAGACCTAAATATATTGTCAGGAGCCAATATTCTTTGACTTTTAGACACCGGTAGATGCTAACTTGCATTTTATTAATCACCAAGGACCTAAACATCTTCGTCACTGTTCTACTAAAGAATCACTTACATCTTAGATTAACAGCAAATTTAAATTTTTGGGTGAACTATCCCTTTACTCAAAATACTTAACCACAAAAAGGACAACAAATCACACACAAACAAACAATAAATAAATAAATAACCCAACAAAGCATTATAAAAAATTGCCCATGCTACTCATTACTTCAGCCTTTTTCGAGTCTGTGGTGTAAAAGACCAGTGCTGAAAGAGTATTAACTATGATCCAAACTGCAAAAAATTACTTCAAGTCCTCAATTAGTATTCTAACTTTTTCTAGAACAGAAATTTTAAAAAGTAGAGCAAAAAAAAAAAAAAAAGCAACACTGTCTTAGGTTTTATAACAGTCATTGACTTTATCTTGAATATGATGAAATACCTTTTTTCCACTTGCTTTTAACTGATACTTAACTGACAATGAATTACAGATTTATTACAGCCTTCCAGATGAACTACAGTCTTAATATCTTATGCAGTGTCACCTTCAAGTAAATTTATCTTGTTTTCAACAATTACACAAAAATTCTCATTAGGAACAGGATTTTTTGCATTGCGCTAACATTTCACAACAACAAAGTGACCATATTTACATCTTCATTTATAACAGCAGATCTATTGTTTTGCCACTTAACACCAGACTTGTGTAATGCAAAGATATTCGTACAATTTTAGTGTGACGTAAGTGTCTATATACTTTTCATTTGCCTCAGAGCTTTCGCTTCAGAGCTTTGTGTTTGACACGAGGCAACATGTGGCTGGTGGTTTTTTCACATTTTCATAAACTGACGCAGTTTTACAGTCTCAACCTTGCAGTTCACCCATCTTGTTTGATGTCGCTCTGCTTTTACGTAAAAGCCAGACAAAATATGCATGGCCACACGACAGTCTTTATTAAACGACACATGTGCCACATGGAAAATAGAGCATCACAGTTAATTAAAGGCCAGACCTTGGATGACACAGTGTGTTCTGCAGATGGCGCATAGGTGTATATTTGAATATATTTTAACATGTAATTTATTTATGTGATACAAAGCTGAATTTTCAGCATCATTACTCCAGTCTTCAGTGTCACGTGATCCTTCAGAAATCATTCTAATATGCTGATATGCAGTGCAAGAAACATTTATTATTATCAATGTTGAAAACTGTTGAGCTGCTTAATATTTTAGACATTTTTTTGAGGATTATTAAATGAAAATAAAGTTGAAAAGAACTGCATTTATTTGAAATCTTTTGTAACATTATAAAAGGCTTTACTGTCAATTTTGACCAATTTATTGGATCCTTGCTGAATAAATGTATTAATTTCTTTATCATGTTCATTTCTGAATTAATTTTTCTCTCTGTTCTTGTCCAACAGATGGAGGTGTATTTTTGTTTCAGCGCTCTCAAAATAGCTTCACTAGGATCACGTCATGAAACAGACGACAGTGGCACACGTGTAAAAACTTGGATATAATGCACTAGAGCTCCTGCAGGCTGAATGGAGTGTGATCTAGTGAGAAATGTTCATATATCACATCACTCACATTCACACATCCACACACACACACACACCGGTATGCGGTTGCTGTGCTGCAGGAGGAGATGATGGTGTTGCTATGGTGACATGTCTGGATGCAGCAGGCGATGCCACATGACAGAGAAGTGAGTGACCGGAGAGAAAGAGAGAGATGTCATAGTGGCTTATCATCACACACTCATGTGTCGACACAATGACAAATCACACACACGCACACACACACAGAGAAATCACACACACACACACACACACACACACACACAGAGACTGCTCATGAACACACCCACCCACATACACAGCTGAGCAAGCAAGAGGGAAGCAATGAAGCAAATTGTAATTTAGTATTTCAATAATCAAAACTTTTGAGGAACATTTTTTAATAAAAATGTTAAGCTTTGGAAATGTTACGCCCCCTAGTGGTGTCATCTATACTACAGTAGTTGTAAAAAATCACAGCTAAGCATTTTTCACATAAATTACTTACAGAAATACCATGGGTCAGCAATATGACACAATTTTTCTCCTCCATATGAATATATTAGATTACTCAAAAATACATAATATTCATATAACAAAAATTATTATTACAAAATTATTATAAAATAATTATTTCTTAAATATGTTTTTATCCATTTAATATTTATGAATTTATTTAGTTTTTTTTTTTATTTCTGGGGGATTACTGTTAAAAATAGTTTTTTTTAATAAATTTTTAGAAAATGTATATCAAGATATTTTCAATCTTTTATAACTGGTTTTAAAAAAGAAACAATTTAGTTTTAAAAATTACATTGTTCACCAAACTGCAAAATACAAGAGAGTTCGCAACAAAAAAAACATAAAACAGAGATAATTTATGCAAAACATCATGACCGAGTCAAACATTTTTTTTTACATTTTTTATTATTTTTAAGAAGTGTCCTATGCGCACCAAGGCTGCATTTATTTGCTGAAAATAAAATTAAAAAAAGCAATTTTGTGCAATATTACAATGATTCAAAATAACGTCTCGGTTACGTATGTAACCCTCGTTCCCTGAAGGAGGGAACGGAGATGTCACGTCATGACTGACGAATTTGGATCTCGCTTCAAGAGACCAATCTACTTAGAGTGTAACTAAACGAGCCAATGCACATTGGCTTGCAATTATTGCATCCAGCTGCCGCTGATCACAGCGTGAGCATAAAAAGGCAGCCGGTGCAATGCATACCAGGTTTTCGCTGAGGAGCCGAGCCAGTGACTCGGCTGTGCAGCGGTAGTACAGCAGCCGTGGCGACGGGACGTGACGTCTCCGTTCCCTCCTTCAGGGAACGAGGGTTACATACGTAACCGAGATGTTCCCTTTCAGTCGGTCACGTTGTGACCGACGAATTGGGATTCCCTACCAAAGCGCCATGGATGCTGCCCCTTCCTGTGCCCTGTGCGAGCCACCTGTGCCCCTTTTTGGTGTAGGCTGGGGCTCGCAACAAGAAGAGCATTCACCGTTGTCGTAGAACTACCCACTCAGTGAGATTGGATAACAACATAAATTACTTACAGAAATACCATGGGTCAGCAATATGACACAATTTTTCTCCTCCATATGAATATATTAGATTACTCAAAAATACATAATATTCATATAACAAAAATTATTATTACAAAATTATTATAAAATAATTATTTCTTAAATATGTTTTTATCCATTTAATATTTATGAATTTATTTAGTTTTTTTTTTTATTTCTGGGGGATTACTGTTAAAAATAGTTTTTTTTAATAAATTTTTAGAAAATGTATATCAAGATATTTTCAATCTTTTATAACTGGTTTTAAAAAAGAAACAATTTAGTTTTAAAAATTACATTGTTCACCAAACTGCAAAATACAAGAGAGTTCGCAACAAAAAAAACATAAAACAGAGATAATTTATGCAAAACATCATGACCGAGTCAAACATTTTTTTTTACATTTTTTATTATTTTTAAGAAGTGTCCTATGCGCACCAAGGCTGCATTTATTTGCTGAAAATAAAATTAAAAAAAGCAATTTTGTGCAATATTACAATGATTCAAAATAACGTCTCGGTTACGTATGTAACCCTCGTTCCCTGAAGGAGGGAACGGAGATGTCACGTCATGACTGACGAATTTGGATCTCGCTTCAAGAGACCAATCTACTTAGAGTGTAACTAAACGAGCCAATGCACATTGGCTTGCAATTATTGCATCCAGCTGCCGCTGATCACAGCGTGAGCATAAAAAGGCAGCCGGTGCAATGCATACCAGGTTTTCGCTGAGGAGCCGAGCCAGTGACTCGGCTGTGCAGCGGTAGTACAGCAGCCGTGGCGACGGGACGTGACGTCTCCGTTCCCTCCTTCAGGGAACGAGGGTTACATACGTAACCGAGATGTTCCCTTTCAGTCGGTCACGTTGTGACCGACGAATTGGGATTCCCTACCAAAGCGCCATGGATGCTGCCCCTTCCTGTGCCCTGTGCGAGCCACCTGTGCCCCTTTTTGGTGTAGGCTGGGGCTCGCAACAAGAAGAGCATTCACCGTTGTCGTAGAACTACCCACTCAGTGAGATTGGATAACACTGGGAAAACGTACCCGTTCCACTTGGAACAGGGACGCTGCAGAACCCCATCCTTCCCGAAGGAGGTTTCGGAAGCAAATATAAATATGAACATCCGTTTAGGTGCATATGGAAAATTGGAGGTGATTGTAACCCTCTTGGAAATGGCAGGACTCTGCCGGGGAAACACGGGCTCGAGGCTATACCGTGGACCTTACACATATGGGATTCACTTAGGTCTCACATATGGAACACAGCCTTTTAGCAGTTCTCAAGGATTCATCGAGTGAAGGCCTGGCGCCGGACGTTTCGCCACGTCCGGCTGCCGAGGGGATGGAGGAGCTCGACAGGGTCTACAGTACGGACACTCTGGAGCAGTTTTAGCAAGCCAACACTAAACCAGGGCCTCTCAGTGCCTCTAACTGTTTGAGATGAGAACACAGAAGGATACCGGCTCCACACGAAGGCTATAGAATCTAGCGAACGTGTTGGGAGTCGCCCAGCCCGCAGCTCTACAAATATCTGTCAGCGAGGCGCCACGAGCCAGCGCCCAGGAGGATGCAACACTCCTAGTAGAGTGAGCTCGCAACCTGAGCGGGCAGGGCACACCCTGTGCCTGATAAGCCAGGGCAATGGCATCCACAATCCAGTGGGCCATCCTCTGCTTAGAGATGGCCTTCCCCTTCTGCCGGCCTCCTTAACAGACAAAGAGCTGGTCTGAGGTCCTAAAGCTTTGTGCCCGGTCTACGTAGCATCCCAAGGCCCGGACGGGACAGAGCAAAGCTAGGACTGGGTCTGCCTCCTCCGGGGGCAGCACTTGCAGGTTCACCACCTGATCCCTGAAGGGAGTAGTGGGAACCTTGGGCACATAACCGGGCCGGGGCCTCAGGATTACCTGGGAGTCAGCCGGCCCAAATTCTAGGCATGAATCGTTGACCGAAAATGCGTGCAGGTCCCCTACCCTCTTGATGGAGGCCAGTGCAAGCAGGAGCAGAGTTTTCAATGAAAGAAACTTTAGCTCGACTGACTGCAGAGGCTCAAATGGGCCCTGCTGTAGTGTTTTAAGCACTACAGACAGGTCCCAAAAGGGTATGGAGGGGGGCTGGGGAGGATTTAACCTTCTCGCCCCCCTAAGGAACCTGATGACCAGGTCATGCTTACCTATCGACTTCCCTTCTACGGGGTCATGGTTAGCAGCAATCGCAGCGACATACACTTTAAGGGTGGAGGGAGACAGCTCCTCTCCAGCGAGCTCTCCCTCCGATGCAGTGATCAACATCCGGTCGTCGGGAGGAGCACCAAAGGATACGGCCCAGCGTGTTCCTTTGGCCGCTCAACTGGATCTGAAGCGCTAGAGGAGTGGTGGGCCCCCGAGGGTTGGTTCCGTGAGGGGTTTGCCACCACTGTAATCCTCAAACCACCCGTGCTACTGCCGGAAGTAGCCCTCGCCCGGCAGCCGCCAGGACGAGCACTAGACCGCGACAGAGGCAACAGAGCTCTGCCCCCCTGGAGGAAACGGAGCCTGGCCCGCAGCTCCGAGATGGTCATCTTCCCGCAATGGGAACATGATTCATCCACGAACGCGACCTCTGCGTGCTTCATGCCCAGACACGTGAGGCAGCAATCGTGACCATCACCCGGCGCCAGGTAACGATCACATCCAGAAATTATCTTTTAGAGAAATTGCTCTTTCAGGGAAATACTCTTTTAGTGCTGAGGCGCACAGGGGAAATGGCCGCTTGCAGCACAACAGGGGTTAGTGCAGCCTGAAGTGCGCAATCCACTCGACACAGGAACGACCACCGCTGAAGTGCCGTCTGCCAACACCAGAAGCTTCCAGGAGCGCGTTGAACTCGTAGCTCACTGAAGACACTTGGATGGAGCAGAACGATGTTGTCGGTCGGCTCCGAAGCAAAAAGCTGGTATACATTGCACCGGCTGCCTTTTTAGGCTCACGCTGTGATCAGTGGCAGCTGGATGTTTGCATGCCATATAATTGCATGCCAATGTGGATTGGCTCGTTTAGTTACACTCGAAGTAGATTGGTCTCTCGAAGCGAGATCCCAATTCGTCGGTCACGACATGACTCATAGTGACCGACTGAAAGGGAACTGATTTCAATTGTAATATATTTTAAAATGTAATTTATTCCTGTGACGCAAAGCTGACTTTTTCAGCATCATTACGCCAGTCTTCAGTGTGACATGATCCTTCAGAAATCATTCTAATTATTTTGATATATATTTTGATATATTTATTATTTATTACAGATGTGCATCCTAATATTTTTGTTGAAACTGTGATACATTTTTCTTTTCAGAATACTTAATCAAATGCAACATTTAAAAAATGGAATGTATTTTAAATAGAACTCTTTTCTAACTTTACTGCCACTTTTGATCAATTTAATGCATCCTCATTAAATAAAAAATATTCATTATAAAATTCTTACTGATGCCAGAACGGTATTTGGATTCAGAACAAAACTAAATCTTAAAAACTGACCTGTGACTGACCTCTTCTTAAATGCTTATAATCTAATGAAAGAGATATTACTGACTCAGACAAGTGGACTTCTCTGGACTTTATTATTTTCATCATGAACATTAGAGGATCTAGCCTCAGGAAACTACTGCTATTACAAATGTTCTTCATTTAGCAGAAGCTTCACTTATTCAAAGTGACTTACAGCAGACCTACCACAAGGACAATATGGGGTTATGTCTCAGCTGGAATAGTGACAGTTCATGTAATGTTTCAATGATCTGCCCAGATCTTAAACCACTACGTCACACCATGCTAAAAACAATGCTGCATCTGCGATAGTAAAAACTGCTGCTGTTCCTCCATTCACTGTCTGTGTTGTGGAGTGTCTGGGTGGGCCTGAAACGCTTTAGGCAAAAACAATGTAACTCTCTATTCATTTGTCAGTGTCTTTGAAAACGTGTCAGAGGAATTACAGCCATCGTAAGAACCATATCATCTCCCGTCGGGCTAAAAAGATAAAACTGCAGCTGAAGGAGCAGGGATGGCAAAATCTCCCCACAATACAGAGGAGAAAATACAGTCTGGTTAGCATTTAAAATCGCCTTGTAATTAAAACATTATGATTATTACACTGGATTTCGCTCTACATATTTAATGAGATTAAGCACTGCCTCCAGACAATTTGCCCATGATATAATTTCACAGGCTTTTTTCACTGCTGTAGACTGTGAAAACTGAATATAACGGCATTCCTGAAACCAAACACAAACAGCATGAACCCGAATACGCAGAATACTGCTCTGGGATCAGACTGAGAAAACACTTCTGAACCGTGTTAAAACTTGTAGATATCTAAAAGAGTAAGCTGTTTTATTCAAATAAGAATAGAAATGTATAAATATGTTACGTGAAACTTAAGTGACATTTAAATGTGCTTTAAAAATAAATAATCACTGTGAGTTTTACCCAGCTAACAAAAAAATGTAAGAATGTTTTGCTAATGTTCCTATTAAGTTAAAAATGTTATTTCTTGAACATTCAATGTTTTAAACAGATATTTTTTTATATGAACATTACAGGAAAATTCTATTGTATCATTTATCATTATAGAAATGTTACGTTTTAATGTACTCTAAACATTCTGAAACAAGTAACATTTAAAAAGTAAATAAATGAAAAATAAACAAACATCCAACTCAAAAATATCAGGGGGAAAAAAAACATTCCTTGAACGATTTATAAATAATGTTTGTCTGCTAATGCTTTGAGAACATTACTAAAGACCAGACAACTTAGAATGAATGTTTGCTCAAACCTTTGAGAGGACCTTGTCAGAGCGTTCAGAGAACTTTCCATGTTCATGGAGTCAAAACTCAGGCCATCTGATACAAAACTAAATTCAACAGTAATAGAGTCTTTGAAAACATTTCTGAACAAGAATTGAGTTAAAATGACAGTTGACAATTAAAATACATTCAGATTAAACTTCATAAAAAAAATGTCGGCTATCTAAATCAAGCTCAATTCAACAGGGAATGAGTGTGAATCTGTTTTCATCCAGACCTGGTGTGGCTGTGAATGGAATATCAATATTGATCAGACAGGTTCATATCTGTATTGAGCAGTTATTCAGGCAGGTGCTGATCTCAGGGCGCCACCTGGAGTTAGACTGATGAACTCCACCTCTGAAGCATTTTATGTTAACTCATTGGGAATGGGGCCTATGACTTTGGTGTCACCAGCACAATGCTCTATACCAGTCGCAGGAGCTTTTTATTTAAATGACTATTTGCATTTTTTTATTAATATAAAAAAATCATGTTCTGCGACATGCTAATAACTGCATATAGTTGTAAGAATGTTAATACAGTATATATACAGGAAAGATTAAATTATAATTGAATATGTCTTAAATTAAGAGAATAATCTCAGAATAAAGCCTTGTGTAGATGTTTCAGACACACACACACACCGGTATGCGGTTGCTGTGCTGCAGGAGGAGATGATGGTGTTGCTATGGTGACATGTCTGGATGCAGCAGGCGATGCCACATGACAGAGAAGTGAGTGACCGGAGAGAAAGAGAGAGATGTCATAGTGGCTTATCATCACACACTCATGTGTCGACACAATGACAAATCACACACACGCACACACACACAGAGAAATCACACACACACACACACACACACACACACACAGAGACTGCTCATGAACACACCCACCCACATACACAGCTGAGCAAGCAAGAGGGAAGCAATGAAGCAAATTGTAATTTAGTATTTCAATAATCAAAACTTTTGAGGAACATTTTTTAATAAAAATGTTAAGCTTTGGAAATGTTACGCCCCCTAGTGGTGTCATCTATACTACAGTAGTTGTAAAAAATCACAGCTAAGCATTTTTCACATAAATTACTTACAGAAATACCATGGGTCAGCAATATGACACAATTTTTCTCCTCCATATGAATATATTAGATTACTCAAAAATACATAATATTCATATAACAAAAATTATTATTACAAAATTATTATAAAATAATTATTTCTTAAATATGTTTTTATCCATTTAATATTTATGAATTTATTTAGTTTTTTTTTTTATTTCTGGGGGATTACTGTTAAAAATAGTTTTTTTTAATAAATTTTTAGAAAATGTATATCAAGATATTTTCAATCTTTTATAACTGGTTTTAAAAAAGAAACAATTTAGTTTTAAAAATTACATTGTTCACCAAACTGCAAAATACAAGAGAGTTCGCAACAAAAAAAACATAAAACAGAGATAATTTATGCAAAACATCATGACCGAGTCAAACATTTTTTTTTACATTTTTTATTATTTTTAAGAAGTGTCCTATGCGCACCAAGGCTGCATTTATTTGCTGAAAATAAAATTAAAAAAAGCAATTTTGTGCAATATTACAATGATTCAAAATAACGTCTCGGTTACGTATGTAACCCTCGTTCCCTGAAGGAGGGAACGGAGATGTCACGTCATGACTGACGAATTTGGATCTCGCTTCAAGAGACCAATCTACTTAGAGTGTAACTAAACGAGCCAATGCACATTGGCTTGCAATTATTGCATCCAGCTGCCGCTGATCACAGCGTGAGCATAAAAAGGCAGCCGGTGCAATGCATACCAGGTTTTCGCTGAGGAGCCGAGCCAGTGACTCGGCTGTGCAGCGGTAGTACAGCAGCCGTGGCGACGGGACGTGACGTCTCCGTTCCCTCCTTCAGGGAACGAGGGTTACATACGTAACCGAGATGTTCCCTTTCAGTCGGTCACGTTGTGACCGACGAATTGGGATTCCCTACCAAAGCGCCATGGATGCTGCCCCTTCCTGTGCCCTGTGCGAGCCACCTGTGCCCCTTTTTGGTGTAGGCTGGGGCAGAAGAGCATAAGAGCATTCACCGTTGTCGTAGAACTACCCACTCAGTGAGATTGGATAACACTGGGAAAACGTACCCGTGAACAGGGACACAGGGACGCTGCAGAACCCCATCCTTCCCGAAGGAGGTTTCGGAAGCAAATATAAATATGAACATCCGTTTAGGTGCATATGGAAAATTGGAGGTGATTGTAACCCTCTTGGAAATGGCAGGACTCTGCCGGGGAAACACGGGCTCGAGGCTATACCGTGGACCTTACACATATGGGATTCACTTAGGTCTCACATATGGAACACAGCCTTTTAGCAGTTCTCAAGGATTCATCGAGTGAAGGCCTGGCGCCGGACGTTTCGCCACGTCCGGCTGCCGAGGGGATGGAGGAGCTCGACAGGGTCTACAGTACGGACACTCTGGAGCAGTTTTAGCAAGCCAACACTAAACCAGGGCCTCTCAGTGCCTCTAACTGTTTGAGATGAGAACACAGAAGGATACCGGCTCCACACGAAGGCTATAGAATCTAGCGAACGTGTTGGGAGTCGCCCAGCCCGCAGCTCTACAAATATCTGTCAGCGAGGCGCCACGAGCCAGCGCCCAGGAGGATGCAACACTTCTAGTTGAGTGAGCTCGCAGCCTGAATGGGCAGGGCACACCCTGTGCCTGATAAGCCAGGGCAATGGCATCCACAATCCAGTGGGCCATCCTCTGCTTAGAGATGGCCTTCCCCTTCTGCCGGCCTCCTTAACAGACAAAGAGCTGGTCTGAGGTCCTAAAGCTTTGTGCCCGGTCTACGTAGCATCCCAAGGCCCGGACGGGACAGAGCAAAGCTAGGACTGGGTCTGCCTCCTCCGGGGGCAGCACTTGCAGGTTCACCACCTGATCCCTGAAGGGAGTAGTGGGAACCTTGGGCACATAACCGGGCCGGGGCCTCAGGATTACCTGGGAGTCAGCCGGCCCAAATTCTAGGCATGAATCGTTGACCGAAAATGCGTGCAGGTCCCCTACCCTCTTGATGGAGGCCAGTGCAAGCAGGAGCAGAGTTTTCAATGAAAGAAACTTTAGCTCGACTGACTGCAGAGGCTCAAATGGGCCCTGCTGTAGTGTTTTAAGCACTACAGACAGGTCCCAAAAGGGTATGGAGGGGGGCTGGGGAGGATTTAACCTTCTCGCCCCCCTAAGGAACCTGATGACCAGGTCATGCTTACCTATCGACTTCCCTTCTACGGGGTCATGGTTAGCAGCAATCGCAGCGACATACACTTTAAGGGTGGAGGGAGACAGCTCCTCTCCAGCGAGCTCTCCCTCCGATGCAGTGATCAACATCCGGTCGTCGGGAGGAGCACCAAAGGATACGGCCCAGCGTGTTCCTTTGGCCGCTCAACTGGATCTGAAGCGCTAGAGGAGTGGTGGGCCCCCGAGGGTTGGTTCCGTGAGGGGTTTGCCACCACTGTAATCCTCAAACCACCCGTGCTACTGCCGGAAGTAGCCCTCGCCCGGCAGCCGCCAGGACGAGCACTAGACCGCGACAGAGGCAACAGAGCTCTGCCCCCCTGGAGGAAACGGAGCCTGGCCCGCAGCTCCGAGATGGTCATCTTCCCGCAATGGGAACATGATTCATCCACGAACGCGACCTCTGCGTGCTTCATGCCCAGACACGTGAGGCAGCAATCGTGACCATCACCCGGCGCCAGGTAACGATCACATCCAGAAATTATCTTTTAGAGAAATTGCTCTTTCAGGGAAATACTCTTTTAGTGCTGAGGCGCACAGGGGAAATGGCCGCTTGCAGCACAACAGGGGTTAGTGCAGCCTGAAGTGCGCAATCCACTCGACACAGGAACGACCACCGCTGAAGTGCCGTCTGCCAACACCAGAAGCTTCCAGGAGCGCGTTGAACTCGTAGCTCACTGAAGACACTTGGATGGAGCAGAACGATGTTGTCGGTCGGCTCCGAAGCAAAAAGCTGGTATACATTGCACCGGCTGCCTTTTTAGGCTCACGCTGTGATCAGTGGCAGCTGGATGTTTGCATGCCATATAATTGCATGCCAATGTGGATTGGCTCGTTTAGTTACACTCGAAGTAGATTGGTCTCTCGAAGCGAGATCCCAATTCGTCGGTCACGACATGACTCATAGTGACCGACTGAAAGGGAACTGATTTCAATTGTTATATATTTTAAAATGTAATTTATTCCTGTGACGCAAAGCTGACTTTTTCAGCATCATTACGCCAGTCTTCAGTGTGACATGATCCTTCAGAAATCATTCTAATTATTTTGATATATATTTTGATATATTTATTATTTATTACAGATGTGCATCCTAATATTTTTGTTGAAACTGTGATACATTTTTCTTTTCAGAATACTTAATCAAATGCAACATTTAAAAAATGGAATGTATTTTAAATAGAACTCTTTTCTAACTTTACTGCCACTTTTGATCAATTTAATGCATCCTCATTAAATAAAAAATATTCATTATAAAATTCTTACTGATGCCAGAACGGTATTTGGATTCAGAACAAAACTAAATCTTAAAAACTGACCTGTGACTGACCTCTTCTTAAATGCTTATAATCTAATGAAAGAGATATTACTGACTCAGACAAGTGGACTTCTCTGGACTTTATTATTTTCATCATGAACATTAGAGGATCTAGCCTCAGGAAACTACTGCTATTACAAATGTTCTTCATTTAGCAGAAGCTTCACTTATTCAAAGTGACTTACAGCAGACCTACCACAAGGACAATATGGGGTTATGTCTCAGCTGGAATAGTGACAGTTCATGTAATGTTTCAATGATCTGCCCAGATCTTAAACCACTACGTCACACCATGCTAAAAACAATGCTGCATCTGCGATAGTAAAAACTGCTGCTGTTCCTCCATTCACTGTCTGTGTTGTGGAGTGTCTGGGTGGGCCTGAAACGCTTTAGGCAAAAACAATGTAACTCTCTATTCATTTGTCAGTGTCTTTGAAAACGTGTCAGAGGAATTACAGCCATCGTAAGAACCATATCATCTCCCGTCGGGCTAAAAAGATAAAACTGCAGCTGAAGGAGCAGGGATGGCAAAATCTCCCCACAATACAGAGGAGAAAATACAGTCTGGTTAGCATTTAAAATCGCCTTGTAATTAAAACATTATGATTATTACACTGGATTTCGCTCTACATATTTAATGAGATTAAGCACTGCCTCCAGACAATTTGCCCATGATATAATTTCACAGGCTTTTTTCACTGCTGTAGACTGTGAAAACTGAATATAACGGCATTCCTGAAACCAAACACAAACAGCATGAACCCGAATACGCAGAATACTGCTCTGGGATCAGACTGAGAAAACACTTCTGAACCGTGTTAAAACTTGTAGATATCTAAAAGAGTAAGCTGTTTTATTCAAATAAGAATAGAAATGTATAAATATGTTACGTGAAACTTAAGTGACATTTAAATGTGCTTTAAAAATAAATAATCACTGTGAGTTTTACCCAGCTAACAAAAAAATGTAAGAATGTTTTGCTAATGTTCCTATTAAGTTAAAAATGTTATTTCTTGAACATTCAATGTTTTAAACAGATATTTTTTTATATGAACATTACAGGAAAATTCTATTGTATCATTTATCATTATAGAAATGTTACGTTTTAATGTACTCTAAACATTCTGAAACAAGTAACATTTAAAAAGTAAATAAATGAAAAATAAACAAACATCCAACTCAAAAATATCAGGGGGAAAAAAAACATTCCTTGAACGATTTATAAATAATGTTTGTCTGCTAATGCTTTGAGAACATTACTAAAGACCAGACAACTTAGAATGAATGTTTGCTCAAACCTTTGAGAGGACCTTGTCAGAGCGTTCAGAGAACTTTCCATGTTCATGGAGTCAAAACTCAGGCCATCTGATACAAAACTAAATTCAACAGTAATAGAGTCTTTGAAAACATTTCTGAACAAGAATTTAGTTAAAATGACAGTTGACAATTAAAATACATTCAGATTAAACTTCATAAAAAAAATGTCGGCTATCTAAATCAAGCTCAATTCAACAGGGAATGAGTGTGAATCTGTTTTCATCCAGACCTGGTGTGGCTGTGAATGGAATATCAATATTGATCAGACAGGTTCATATCTGTATTGAGCAGTTATTCAGGCAGGTGCTGATCTCAGGGCGCCACCTGGAGTTAGACTGATGAACTCCACCTCTGAAGCATTTTATGTTAACTCATTGGGAATGGGGCCTATGACTTTGGTGTCACCAGCACAATGCTCTATACCAGTCGCAGGAGCTTTTTATTTAAATGACTATTTGCATTTTTTTATTAATATAAAAAAATCATGTTCTGCGACATGCTAATAACTGCATATAGTTGTAAGAATGTTAATACAGTATATATACAGGAAAGATTAAATTATAATTTAATATGTCTAAGATAAGAACATAATCATAAGACCATAAGCATGAGGTCCAGTTAAATTAATTCCAGAATCAAATTAAAGTTCAAAACGGCAAGATAAAACATAAAAGGACATCTATTCATTTGTAAGTCGCTTTGGATAAAAGCGTCTGCTAAATGTCTAAATGCAAATCTATTAATATGCAAATTACATGCAGTGGGGTTCCAAACTCAGAGATTATGTGAGAGATCTACTATGAGCCACCAGGGGGCAGCTCACAAATGCTGTACATGCTGTACAACTCAAACTACTTACAGTCTATTAAAAACATACAAATGTGTAATAAGGAGTAAGGTATTGTAATATTTACAATATGTCCTGATTATATTCACAGAGTTTGGCTAGATTGCTCAAACACTGACTGACTGATAAAAAGAAGATTTTTAAATCCAAAGAGAATGTACAAGAAATAAAAAGCAGTGTCAATATTGTATTGTGTGTGTGTGTATATATATATATATATATATATATATATATATATAAATACTTTGTACCTGAACAGACTGATCTGTCTTTTTATGATCAACATGATTATTCAAGAGAGGGGGAAAAAAGCTAAAATATATATTTTTTTAAATAGTCAAATTATTATTACAATAATTTTTTTAGATATTTAAAATGCTATTCATACAAAAACAATTTGCAAATTAAATGAACTTTTATTATATAGTTTTTGACCCGGTTTATTGTCCTGCATGTGAATGTATTAAGTATAAATGCTTAGAAAAGTCAACAAACCACACAATTTGAGGTATCATTCTTCTATAATGGTGTGAGATAAAGTACACTAACCCGAAGTATAAGCGACAGCACGAGCCTTTCAGACGGTGGAGAGGAGATCCTTGAAAACAGTTTCTTACACCCAAAACAGCCCTCAAAATCCCAGCTACTCCTGCATTCTTTTCTACCTTTGAAAACCAAGATGCATTTAAAAGACTGCAGGATATTTATCTTCCTTTCTTTCGTTTGACCCATCTCTCTTTTTCAGACCTGCTTTCTTTTCACTGCAATCCAAGCAGAGAGGAAACATTGAGAGGGAGACGAGGGCCAGAGGAAGAGGTGGGGTGAAACCAATTAAAAGACTACAAGTCATGCTTGAGCAGGACAGGCTTGATCGGTGGTGCGAGCCGGAGACGTGGCCTAGGAAACCCTTCAAACGCAGGGGAGCAAAAGTTGCGTAAAGGAGAGGAGTGTGTGTGTGTGCTTGGCGGAGGGGAAACTCATTAAGCTGGGCTGCAGATAAGAGCCTGTCACAGTCAAAGAGTCTGTATACAAAGGAGTGAATAAAGAGCATACAGCGGTTTTCAGGGGAAAAAGACGATGAAAAGGGGTTGGTGGGGTGAGTAAAGGGGTAACGCGGGGGAGAGACGGCTGTGGCTGTTGGGAACAAATGTCCTGAAAAACCAAATTATATTAACAAAGAGGTAATAAAAAGACCAAATAATGTCTTACTTCACTTGTAAATATGATTATTGTCAGTTAGAATGGTAGGATCAGTCCCGTACAGTACGGGTGAATGCTTAATCGCAATAAAATCAAAATCGCCATACGGCTTAGTGCAATTTAAAACAAAGGCTGCAATTTAAATACACTTCTATTAATGTTGTTTTATTATGATTTTTGTAATTACAAATATTACTCAATCAAAAATATTACTATTGTAATAATATTTAATAAAAAAAAGTATTTAATATTTAATAAAAATGAATCACAATAAAATAACAATAAGGAAAAGAAGAAACAAATAAAATATCAGTATTTTTATATGATTATTGTTTTATTAAGATTCATGTTATTACTAAATATAAAAAATATTAATACAAATATTAAACAAAACAATAAATATTACTACTGAAATAATATGATACATATCATATTTTATAAAACAATAACTTAAAATAAAACTATTATTATTATTATTATTAATAATAATAATAAAATATAGAAACAAAATAAGAAATATTACTATATCAATAATAATATTTGTCTGTAATTTATGTAAAAACTATGTAAAAAATATTTAAGAAAAATGATCATAATACAATAAAACAATGAGAAGATATATAAATACAATTATTTTTATACTATTCTTGTTGTATTGACTATTGTTAATAGTAAATAAAAATATTAAACAAAATAAGAAATATTACTATTGAAATACTTCAAGAAATTTGATCATCATAAATAATAATAATAATTATTATTATTATTATTATTATTAAAACAATTTTAAATGCATTTTAATTTACAAATTTTGACAGTAATTTCTGAGACAAAAATCTCAACAATTGCCATACTTAGGCAGGAAGTGCTCCATTATGGTTAGAACAGCTTACTTATTCTGTTTGTGCAGGATTAGGGTTTGGATTAATTATAATAAGCTTGATTTCAAAACAATAGAGCACAACCCTGATATAAAAACTGTTGTGCATGTGCATGCTCTGCTTAATGATACTAGCACTTTTGCTCAAGGCAGAAGACATGGGAGAGAGATGTGTGCCACTGACAAAGCCATTAGAGAGTGTGTGTGTGCGTGTGTGTGTGTGTGTGTGTGTGTGTGTGTATGGCTATAATAAGGTAATTAGGGTTGATACAGAATATATCAGTGTATGATTGAGTGGCAGTGAGAAAAAGATTTTCACACACACTCACATTCACAAACTCATAATAACTGTGAGTGTTAGATGTGGCTCAGAGCAGACAGGATGATCTGTTTGTGTGGGTAACATGATTGGAAAACGGGACTGAATGAGAATGAATGAATCTTTGTGTGATTCTCTCTTTCTCCTGCTCTCTAGTGTGTGATGGAGAGATCTTTCAGGAGCTCAGTGTGAGTCACACACACCACAGGAGCTGAGATTTCCTGCTGATCTACAGCAATATATGCCCAGACACACACACACACACATTCATATTCTACTCTCATGCCATCCTTTTTAACAACCATATGATGATCACAAACAACCAGCTTTAAACTGTTATCAACCATAAATAGGCTATGCAGCTTCAAACAGCTAATGACCTTAAATGGACAGTCTCAACTACCTAATGACCATACATAATTAAATTAAAACACCAAATGACTATGCATGACCATCAACAAATTACTATAAATGCTAATAACCAAAAACAACCCACTTGATCGAGCTAATAGCCATAAATGAGTTTCTGGCTAATGACTACTTACAACAACTAATGATCGAAAACCATCTACTGACCAGTTTTTATCAGATAAATGTCCAAAAATGAACCAATTTAACCTACTAATCAGCAGTTTCAACCAGTCAATTGCCATAACTGACCTGTTTAAAACAAGTTAATGATTAAAAATGACCAGTTTCTACCAACTAATGACCAAAAACAACATGTTTCAACCAGTTAATTACCATAACTGACCTACTTAAGTATATGGCCAGTTTTCACCTGCTAATGACCAAAAACAACCAATTTCAAATGTATTGACAAGTTTCAATCAGTTAATTGCCATAACTGATCTGCTTAAACAAGTTAATAACTACATATGACCAGTTTCCAACATCTAATTTCCAAAAATAATCCACTCCAACCAGTTAATGACCATAAATGACCCATTTCAACCAGCTAATAACCAGTTTCAACCAGTTAATGAACATAAACAATCTGCTTTGAACGATTAATGACCAATTTCAACAAGTTAATGAACATTAATGACCAGTTTCTACCAGCTAATGACCAAAACATCCTGCTTTAAACATATAATGACCAGTTTCTACCAGTTAACAACTTTCAACCAGTTAATGAACATAAACAATCTGCTTTAACTGGTTAATGACCAGTTTTAACCAGTTAATGACCATAAATGACCCATTTCAACCAGCTAATAACCAGTTTCAACCAGTTAATGAACATAAACAATTTGCTTTGAACGATTAATGACCACTTTTAATCAGTTAATGACCAGTTTCTACCAGCTAATGACCAAAAACACCCTGCTTTAAACATCTAATGACCCATTTCATGACTGTAATTGACCTGATTCAACCAATCTGACTATAAATCAGTATCTTCAACTTTATAACTGACCATAAATGACTAGATTCAACCTACTAATGAATATAAACCACCAGCTTCAACTAGCTAATGAGCATAAATGGTCAACTACAACCATATAAATGCATTTAACATTTAGTCATGTAACCCATAGTTTTGTTAGTTAGTTAGTTAGACTCTACGAAGCGGAATTAGCATGCGCAGAGTGTGACCTCCAATACACAAACCTTCAAAGTCAAGCAGCTGACGGCGACATAAAGGCTAATGTTTCAGCAAGCTTTCGGGGACACAGATGGAACAAAAACACGCACCGTGTTTGACAAGGTACCAGGATGATGCAAGGTGACACTGTGCTGGCAAACACTTGGCAGTTAAGATGGCAAAGGTGGGGAGAAAAACATGTCAGGCTTGCTCAGCTAACACACGGGTGTTGTCTGAGATGAGAGTGAAAAATCTGCCACTATTTGAGGTCACAAGGTCACCGGCTGACTGTTTACCGCAGCAAGATAAGGACACAGCAGCTAACAGAAGGGTGAGACAGGGCAGGTGTGCTGTTTCACAGATGGAATCACACATGAAATGATTTTGAGGGAGAAACATGATTGGTTAGGGTCAATACAGCATTTTAAAGGTTAGCTGCAAAGGTTGCCAGGTCCTCTGTAAGTGCAGATGGTGAAATTAAATTTCTGAGATGGATTATGGGGACATATGTAGCATTTTCTCAGTAGATAAAGAAAAGAGTGACAGGAAGTGTTGGGAAGGAAGAGACACATAAGCAGCACAGCACAATATGGCAGGAGAACATAAAACACTGTATCGCAGTGGCCTGTAAATGTAAAAAAAAAAAGCCAAAATTCTTGACATTGTTTTGCCCTCTATTGCTCCCTCTCTCCCTTCTTCCTTCCTATTCCCTCTTTTATTCTTGCTGTCGGTCTCTCCTCCTGACAAAGATGATCCAATCCTCTCATTCATTATTTACAGCAGCTGAAAGCGCTTATCCGCACAAACACACACACTATTACAGATACCTATAACTGCAATAAGTCTAGACCTCATTGTTTCTTTGATATAATTATTTATCAGTTTTATTACAATGATCTATCCTGTAGTCAGCTCTTACACTAATTATTGATCAACACTGAATACTATCGAGACTAGTTCCTTAAGCACTTATACTCATATTAATTGGTATATTAATGGCCAAAAACTGATCTGATATCAGCTTTCCTGTGGCTACAGTATAAATTGCATATAGTAAATAAAACTAGGTCAATATTTCTAGAAGGAAATAACAGGGATTTCAAGTACATGCCTTGTTTTCTGTCAGCAACAACAACCTTTAAAAAATAAAAGCTCCTTGAGAAGGTTAAACTGACATAAGAAAATCAATCATTTAGTATAAAGAAATGCAAGAAAGAAGACAAGTCAGTATGCTAGTATTACTAACATTATCAATGTCAGTCTGATAACTGAATGGTGAATATTCTAGCAAAATAAGCCAGTGGAAGATATTGTAATAAGACAAATCTTTAAAAATGACAGAGAGAGAGAGAGAGAGAGAGAGAGAGAGAGAGAGAGAGAGAGAGAGACGGACGGACGGATGGATCCCTCTACAAATACAGTACAGTACAATAAAATATGGACTTTTTATTGGAAATCCATTTGAATCTATCTGTCATGTATTAGTAAGAAAATGAAAGCTGAAATGTGATTTGTTCAAATTAAATGTCATTCCTCCACCCAGCAGGTCTCTCGTGTCACCTCTCAACCTCCAGATCCTCTGATGGAGAGAGAATTGATCAACGCTCTGCAGTTAATGACATGAGCGCCTAAAAAATGTGGGTCTCCTGGGCACCTGATGTCAGATATATGAGCCCACCATCTATATGTGTGGCTCTGAGAGGAAGTAAGCGGGCGGAAGTTATGAAGAAGTCAGATATAAACAAATAGATAAAGATAATTTGTAGTTTAGGAACATGAACACACATTAGGGAAATAACAGGATACCGTAAAGTTTATTCACTTCAAGAAAAAAAAGCAAAGAAGAAAAAAAAAAGGTTTGGGAAACCTGTTTGAAAACAGTCCAAATCTGTTCGGTGTGAATTGGCATTAAGAAAGACAAAAAGAAAGAGGGAACAATAGAAAGAGAGAGACATGTCCTTGCCCCCATGCATCTGCAGCTCAGTGATGAGGACGATGAGGTCATTATAATGGGGTTAGAGTGCCCACCTGTGCATGGACCTAATGATCCGTAAACACACACACACACACCAGGACAGAGTCAACAGAGGCTAAAGGCCCATTCACACCAAGAACGATAACTATAAAGATAACTATAAAGATAATGATATTAGCGTCCACACCAGCGAACAATATTGTCTGTTTATTCTAAGCGCACTCTCATCTGCCGCTTTAAATTCTCGAGCTTGTGAGAGCAGGATTGATTATGATTGGCTGACAATATTTTTATCGTTCATCAGCTGGAAAAAAAATTGTTCTGAAAGTGATTACAATGATATCGTTTCTCTGTGCCTTTATCGTTATAGCTGTGGTGTGGACTCTGCTATTCTTTAATACTGAGAACGATTTTTAGAACTATATCTTTATCGTTATCTTTATAGTTATTGTGCTTGGTGTGAACCAAGTCAGATTCAAGAATGGGCTCATAATGACTCAATATAGTATACTTATGATATCAATACAGTGAATCAATGTGCTTTTCCCTTTTTCTTTTGTTGTTTAATAAACAGTAAGGACACAGTCAACAGCTGGTATATTAGGCTGCTGTCACTTTAAGACCTAATGCTGTCCAATATACTGACAAGCATCTTCTTTCTTTCTTTCCTCACTGTAATGTTCACTTAAGACATAACTGACTGTGTTTATGTGAATACTAGCCAAGACAAGCATTTTGACATATTTTTGTGTGTATTTGAGTCATAAATATATAGCACAACCGGTGTAGAGTGATTTCCAAAACAATGGGTCTTATAAGTCAGTTCTGGTTAAAACAGTGACCTGATTTCCCAAACAAATGACTCTTATTAGTTGGTTATTGTTAATGAATTAAACCAGAGAGCCTAACCACTGTAGTCAGATTCAAGAATGCTCTCATAATGAGGCATTTCGATTTAGTGAATCAAAAGAATACAGTACAACCAGTATAGTCCAATTCACTTACAAATGACTTTTCTGAGCCGGTTCCTTTCAGTGAATCAAAGACAGACAGCATGACAAGCGTAGAACGATTATTGAAACAAATGTTTCTTAAGAGTCTGTTGTTTTAAGCCTAACCACTGTAGTCAGATTCAAGAATGCTCTCATAATGAGGCATTTCGATTTAGTGAATCAAAAGAATACAGTACAACCAGTATAGTCCAATTCACTTACAAATGACTTTTCTGAGCCAGACAGCATGACAAGCGTAGAACGATTATTGAAACAAATGTTTCTTAAGAGTCTGTTGTTTTAATGAAAAATTCAAAAAGGCAATTATAGGTTTTAATTATTCTGAAAGATGTATAATGATTGCACTTATGCTGCAGAATTTAATGCAATTTAAAGCAGGGATAAATTATTTAAAAGGTAAAGTAAATGGACATTACACATTCTTTCTAAAATATCTAAAAGACAAAAAGTTAGCGATAAGTCTGCAATAAAACTTTCTCCATTTTCCATGATCCACCGACAAAATAGAATGATTCAGCTTTATTATCTTTCAGTGTTTCTTTCCTGCAGAAGCAGGGCACGGGCTGTGAAATATGATTTCAGATATGAGAATGGAAGCTGACAGCTGCTTACTTCAGAGAGACAGCTTTTGTTGAACACTGTCAAACTTCAAAACCATATCAAAGCCAATTCATAAAGTGGATTGTGTGCATGTTGACGAGAGGGAGAAACACTTCTGCTCTCTCCAAGGATTTTTAGTAAAACTGTACATGTACATCTACATGAAGAAGAGAATAAGTCAGTCATTCGCTTATGAGAAAACATGAAAGATTATGATCCATGTTATTATATACATATACATATTTAAAGTGCTGCTCTGTGTTTAAATGATATCATAATGATTACTTATGAACTTGGCTGGTTAAAGTCTAGCAATGCACGAAATAAGCAAGACAATGCATTTATGCTTCATGCATTTCTGTGTTTTGTTTTCAAAATACATGCATGCACTAGATGTAAAATTCCAGTTGTGGTTGCATTGATTTTAGATTGGCCCAGCCCTTTCAATATTACAGATTAGATGGCCCCTTCCTGTCAGACTTTGCCATTTTTGGCCAGGCCTTTCCCCATCCATCTTCCTGTCTATGTCAGAGCTGACCTCTATGAAAGGATGAAGCTCTGGCACAGGAGTTTCATGAATCATCAGTCTCCTAGACAGCAGTTAAAGAGGAAGTCACCTTGTGCTGCTGTATCAGGACTCACAGCTATAGAAGCTGATTCTGCCACGGAATAAAAAATAAAAAGGTAACTGCAACTTTTTCATCTCACAATTCAGACTTTTTTCTATGAATTGCTAGTTTCTATCTTCCATTTCTAAGATTTTGTCTTGAAATTATGACTTTTTTCACATAGAAAACTATTCTTATATAAAGAGCACTGGGTGTTCACAGTATCATCTAAAAGAAGAAAAAAAAGAATATATATATATATATATTGTCCTACAATACACCTGCATCCATAAACTTCAGTAGACCTAAACATAAAACTTTCCTTTCATTTTTTGATATGATCTGCCACACAAAATGAGAGTTTCAAAAAAGTAATTATTAAAAATGTAAAAATTACCCCCAAAATTTAAATTATGTTTTTAATTGCTCACCTTTATTTTGTTCCAAACCTATATGCATTTCCCTTTTCTGTTAAAAGCATAAGAAGATATTTTCTAATTTCACAAAGTAAGTTACACAGGTTTGGAATGTGTTATTTTAATATTATTTATATCATATTCCTATTTAGAATTAGTTTTCATTTTTATATTTGCACTATTATTTTTATGTTATGTGCTTTTGATATTTTTATTAGTTTTCTTATATAAATATTTAGCTTTAACTTTAGGTTAACTTTAGTTTTTTAATTTAATTTATATTAATAATTAATAAAATGTATATATATTATTTCATATAATTTATATATGTATTTTATTTTATATTTATTATATTTATATTTATATTACATATTTATATTTCTTTTATTTCATATTTACTTCAATTACACACACACACACACACACACATATGTAAATGATGACTGAACTATCCCTTCAGGCTAGAAAATAGTCACAAAAGTAGCCAACATCATTTGTAGTATAGCTTCATTATTGTCATGTCATCTTCTTACGTTTCTTCACATCAGTCTTTTCACATTCCCTCTCTGATACTATCAGATCAATCCTCTTGTTTGTCATGAAGCTCTTCTTTCAAGCTCCTTGTAAATATGCATACACTCAGTCAGCCCACACACTCCTCTAGCAAATTATATTCCCATCGCCTTCACCAGCCCAAGAACTTGCTGAGGTGAGCCCGCTGAAGACAGGCTGAAGTGTCTCTCTTTATTATACTCACAATGTGAAAGCCTTAGCGAAGAGAAGCCATACTGTACATCATGACTCACTGTGCCCCGCTGATCAATTATTACAGTCTCTACAGCAGCAGACACTGCCAAGAGAACAATGTTACTGCTCATCCACTTTGACTCAGATGATTCTCCTATAGTCCCTTATGAGGAATAAAATTAATTAGACAATTGTTGACATACAGTAAGAAATTAGAGCTATTAATGATTTGTACATTTGTCTTGTGAGAAAATAAGTATGCAAGATATAAACTAAGAACTGGGAGAAAAAAAGCCTCAATTGTGAGAAAAAAAGTTGCATCAATACATGCTTAAATTAGAGAAGATCTCATATAAAGAGTGGTACTCATGGGTATTCATGGTATCATGGGATCAAGAAAAAAAAATCCATAAACCATTATGAACTATAAACCAATAGACTAATTAGAAAAATTGTCACTATTAAATGTTTTGCACATAATTATTTTCTTGAAAAAAAACCTGAATTTTTATAGATATAAAAGTCTGAATTGTTTTGAACTTTTATTTTTATGTTTTTTAGTTTTCATTTTAATTTAAGTTTTAGTAATTTTACATTTACATTTAGTCATTTAGCAGACACTTTTCTCAAAAGCAACTTACAAATGAGGACAATAAAAGCAGTCAAAACTAACAAAAGAGCAACAATATATAAGTGCAAATGACAAGTCTCGGTTAGCCTATAACGCAGTACACGTAGCAAGGTTTTTTTTAATTATAAATATATATATATATATATATATATATAAAAATATATGCATAACAATTATTTAAAAAAAATACATATTTATTGAATGACACTAAAGAATGTGTTCCTACAACCTGCATTGAATATTGTGCTTGCTGTGCTTTATAATGGGTAGTATGAAAACATTATAAAGTCTAACATGCTCATTTTATTTCTGTGTGTGCCACAGGTTTTGGGATGACGACACCCGTCACTATTGCTGGGAAGATATTCTTAATCTTTTATGGGCTTATTGGTTGCTCTGCCACCATTTTATTTTTTAACCTCTTCCTGGAACGTGTCATCACAGTGATCGCATTCGTTTTGAAGTTCCTCTCGTACTCGAGCGATACCGGCTCTATATCAGTGGCTGTGATTAGGCCAGAGGCACGAGGCTGATGCTGATATAGAGCCAGTATCGCTCTCGTACTCGAGCGATACCGGCTCTATATCAGTGGCTGTGATTAGGCCAGAGGCACGAGGCTGATGCTGATATAGAGCCAGTATCGCTCTCGTACTCGAGCGATACCGGCTCTATATCAGTGGCTGTGATTAGGCCAGAGGCACGAGGCTGATGCTGATATAGAGCCAGTATCGCTCTCGTACTCGAGCGATACCGGCTCTATATCAGTGGCTGTGATTAGGCCAGAGGCACGAGGCTGATGCTGATATAGAGCCAGTATCGCTCTCGTACTCGAGTGATATTGCTCATTTATATATATATTAGGGCTGTCGCATGCACATGCGATTAATTCAAAACCCTTAACGCGTTAAAATTATTCAACGCAATTAACGCAAAAAAAAGCACAATTTCTATTCTAAACCATATTTCCCGATTTCGCTTCTCTGTTTGCAATCAGATCATTTTAAGCCGCTAAACTCCGGGAAAGTTTTCAGTCCAGTGATCCAGCAAGCGAATGCATTCAAGCAATCAGTCCAAAACAGGGCTAATGTAAAGAAAATCAGGCTAATTACATCAGAGATGGCGGAGAGAATAGATACTCACGTTGCATTTTCAGTGAATTATTAATTCCAGTGTGTTTCACTTTAAAACACAAGCTCTGTGATTGTTTCTGAAGAGTGCGAGAGCAGTGTGAAATACAGACTGAACGTAACGTCAAAACATCCCACCACTGTATGATATGTAAACTACGTTTTCTCGGCTGGATAAAACAAACCAGCTTCTTTTGATGTTTGCGTTTTGATGGTTGAGGATTGCAATCAAGGTAAAGACGATTGCGGTGACGTACAGGAGTCGTATGCACAAATGTATCAATTATATGAATTTCTTATATCATTTGGTTCTTTGGTGTCCTTTTGGAGTCTCCCAAGTGTCCTTTTTTTAAAAAGATATCTAAATTTATCTTGAAATAAGCTTGCAGAAAATACAGTTTTGTGAGAATCACCCTTCAATCTTTTGGTTTACTTTGCTGGATATAGTAAATAACAACAAAATTAACGTATTAAGCAAGATAAATGGTACATGCTTAATATCATGATAAGTGTGTGATTAATCGTGATTAAACACACAAAAAGGGCGCGATTAATCACGATTAAAAAATGTTTTATCTATGACAGCCCTAATATATATACTGTATATATATATATATAAACACACACATACACAAAAGAAAAACAAGTAGATAGAATAGAAAAATAGAAAGCTAGCTTTTTAAAAAATAAATAGAAGACAAATAGATGAAGCAGAATTAAAATAGAATAGAGAGTGCTAGAGTTAGAGGGTCAAATAAAGATGTTTTAACTTTGTTGTTGTAATTTGTATTATTTTTTATGTATCTCTTTCGATGTTTTGATTTCATTTCAGTTTTAGCAATTTTATGTGCTTTTGACAGTTTTTTGTTGTTGTTGTTGTTGTTGCTTTTTTAGTTTTAGTTTTAGTAATTTTAGTGCATCAATTTACGTATTTTAAGTAAGCTGCCAAGGCAATATTTATAATTTTCATGTTTTTTTAAGTTGAAGTTTTTCATGTATTAGTTATACGTTTATTTAACTGATAATTATATTTTATTTCAGCTTTATTTCAATTGCTGAAAATGATTTTAATAGTGAGACTCTCAGAAAAACAAAACATCCATTTGTTCTCTATAAAAATCGTATTCCTCCCTAGAAAAAACAATTAATATATAACAAAAAGATCTCACCTGTGATCTTTCTGTCCTATGGGAAACTGTGGAACTGTCTTGAGTGATCTGATTGGCTGTGCCAGTGTCCTCTAAACTAATTAAATGCCATTCTCTATTCATAATGAGGTTAATGCTACAATGGGCTTGTTTGCTGAATTAAATGCGTTCCTGATGGGTTCATGCCACTGTTAACAAAAACCAGCAAGAACACTGTCAGCGCTTCAGAGAATGGCTACTTGATTTGCATAAATCCTTTGTCCGGCAAATAGAAATATTGTGGGTTGAACTCAGAATGGAGGCAAAGCAAATGATACAACCTCACATGGCGCTTCCAGATGCTCCATATCAACTTCACCATCTCTCTAACACCAGAAATACCAAAATGAAATCACATGCTCAATTTGAATGCAGATGGTGCGTGCTGAATCTGTGCAGCTGCATGACAGATACTTGTGTCATAATTTTCAAACAACTGCTACAGTGCTACCATATTATAATGGATGCTTTAGGGTTAAAGAACAAGGTTCAAGTCAGAGTTAACAATGAGTAAGGTTACAGCTAAAAAAAAAAAAAAAAAAGCTTTCTATTTGCTGTTTCAACGTAAAGTTAATTTCCACTAGGTAGCAGCACTCACAGTTAGGCTGTTGCTTTCAATAATTAGTCAAAGAAGAACATGAAAAATGGCAATAAAACAACCAAATCTACAGGAAAAAGCAACAACAACAACAACAACTGTCTAAATAGACTGTTCTTGGTCACAATAAGCTACATTATTCACCAGACTTAATTACAATAGTCAAAACTCCCACTTGCAAGAGTATTTCTTACAAACACATTTAAAAATTAGCTGAATTTCGCATGAAATACAAGGTCCAATACAATACTTACACATTCCCTTATGAGACCACCAACAATAGACTAAATATGAACACAGCCATGCGAACATAAGGGACAGGACAAACACAATAGATTTGAACTGTGTCTGTCGAAGCGTGTCGGGAAAGCGTGTATTCCTCACCAGCTTCACTGGGAAATGTCTTACAAACAAACATATGATTGACACAGATGAACCCGGAGTCACCCTTCAGGGCTGAGAGGACAGGAGAGGATCTCATGAAGGAAAAACAGAAATGACACATCTGCTGTAATATGTCAATCAGTGACTTAAAGGGCAGAAGATCGCTGGGATATACCCCCCTCTTCCCTTGGGGTAAGGCATAATGAATAATTCCAGATGATAAAAATGCTATGACAGTTGTATGTGTATTATGGCATTATAATCTTTCTTCTTTAAGTATTTTTTGGTCAATTCTCAGTTTTCATAAAGCAATAAGCCTTGATGAGTCGTGCATTAGAGTGATTTTACCAAGGTTGACAAAAAACAACAACATAAAAATGAAGCCGAAAATGGACAATTTACTTTCATAAAGCACATTCTAGGTGTTATGAACAATAAAAAAAATTGTGAAGTGCAGCATACAACGTATTTTACAAGTGTAATGTGACATTTTTCTTGATGAAAAACAGTTTAACGGTAAAAAGAAATGTAGGATGAGACTTGATTTTATTCACAAGGAACTGATTGAATCGAGAAAACTGAGGCTGAATGTGAGTTTGATAAATCAGTGCCAGTAGTTACTATATTAAACAGCTATTTTTATATTGCTTAACATTATCAAAAAAAATGCTTAAAATTGTATTTATGAAAATAACTTTTCTTTTCCCCTACTATCTGCACAGGTTGTCTGATAATGTTAACTAATAGTTGATTATTTGCACTAATTTAGCAGTTTTCACAATTCATTCTAATTCTTATGAATTAAATAAAGTCCCACATTTTATTTATTTTTTGTTAAATACAGTTTTTCACTCAGCAAAATGTCACATTACACATGCAAACTACATTGCAACCTGTAATTCAATTTTAAATTTAACTTGAACTTGAAGCAAAATAAAAAATAAAACAAAATAGTTTTAAGTAACAATATATAAATATAAATATATAGTTAATAATAATAATAATTTTCATGTTTAAATTAAAGCTGCAGTCCATAACTTTTTTTGGTTAAAAATGACCCGAAATCAATATTTGAGCAAGTGCATAACCAGCCAGTGTTCAAAACTATCGCCTTAATTTAGCCCGATTCACAACGGTTAGCTTATAATAATGTTTTCTAATTTGAGTGGTACGGGTAGGTTTTCGCGTATGGCACTGCGTCATTACGTCACGTCTGTAAACATAAATAAGTTGTCCCGGCTACTAGGCTATCGCATGTGAGGATCCTGCAGGTGGTGGATCGTTTATAGCCTTTTCTCACAGCAGCCAGAATAATGAAATGTATCATTTTGATGGCGGATTGTAATCCAGAAAGGATCATGTGTTTATGAAACACATGTGAATGAAATGAAATTATATTCCAGTTATAAATGTGCTTCTGATTACAGATAGCCTGGGATTACAAAGATTTGTATTTTTAAAGAAAATCAGTTCTAAGGGAGCATAATTTGCTTTTTGGGTTAAAATAATTTCTTAATATGAAATTCGAAGAGTATGACAATTAGATTAGACTGTAAAATTGAAATCTACAAACAAATACACACTATACTCATAGTCACCAATGCTGATGTTGTTAATATTAATCATTTGAGAATAAAGTATAACAACAATAATAATTTGAACGGTTTGATGTGATATGAGCTAACCGATCTTTAGATTTAATCACCATTGGTAGCTAGATTTATGGTAATGCTTTTTTCCTCAGGTGGTCAGAACAAACGTGGCAGATTTGTTACTTGTTCAGATGGCAATATACGGTGAAAATTATTATTTGGGTCATATATTCCAAGACATAGGCTAGAATCTGTGATTGTGAGGTACAGTAAATATCCACACCGGTGCAGTGACTGACTGCCACACATACTCTTCAGAACATTAGATTCATGATATAAATAAAATAATTATTCTGCCAAGACCTATAGTTCATTAATGTAATTATAGGCAGTTTGACATGCCATTACAGGCTTTTTTACAACTTCAACCCTGGCTTATCCAAACAAATTTCCAAGTATGAACTTTCCATTTTATAATCCATGATTTTCTATCACATTTAAAAGCATGCAAAGTGTCGACATTTCATTTTCTCCTAAATGAACAAATGGAACAACACAGTTCTGGCCACAACAGATATAAATCACCTGCAACTGCACCGAGCAGGACTCCTAACTGACTCTCTCCTCCTCAGCTCTCCATGGAGACAGGAGAGTGCACATCCCACAAAAATCACATAAAAAACCTCTAATCGCCTTCCCGCCGAGCTGCCGCTGCGCCTCTAACTCTCTCTAATGAGCCCCTGTGGATACAGACATCAGGCCTCAGTCAAACCAGCCTCCTCCGAGCCAATGAGAGCCAGGAGGAAGTGAACAGTGTCCGGAGCACAGAGATGTCGCTGCTGTCAACACAGTGGCATGGGTGCTGATGCCTGGTATGCAATTAAACCTGCGCAAGAGAGCGATTCCATTATGGATAATATAATTTGGTGTAACGTGACACTGAGCCAGTTTTTCCATTCACACATGGATAAGCAGGGCCAGACAGAATATGTGCATTTTCTGAGCTTATTTTAGGGCTTCGTATTTGTTGCAAAGTGCCATAATTGTCAAAACAGTAACAAAAATAAAGTGTATTGATCAAGTTAGAAGAAGCATTTTACATCAACCATATACTACCGTTCCAAAGTTTAGAGTCAGTATGATTTTTTTTAAAGAAATCAATACTTTTATTTATGGATTAAATTCAACAAAAGTGACAGTAAAGACATTAATAATGTTCCAAATGTATTACAGTTTCTGCAAATACTTTAAACAGCACAACTGCTTTCAACAATGATAATCATAATATATATATATATATATATATATGATATACACATATATACATATAATGATATTACGCAGCACCTGAAAATAGTCCCAGCTAGCAATAAGCCTGTCAAGTTTTAAATAGGAAAAATATAGTAACTCTTTGGTCATTTTTTTGCGAGATGCTAACGGTCTAATCAGATTCAATGATCTATGCTAAGCTGCAGCTAAAAGTGCTACCGCCAGACCCAGAGATCGGCTGAATGGATTCGAAAACGGTAAAACTCAACTGTTTAACTCTAGGGGAGTTGGAAAATGAGCCTATTTTCAAAAATAGTGGAGTGTCCCTTTAAGCATGCTTCACTTTGTCAGGTTCTCTTTAAGTGATTTCTTGATTCAACAGGTCTGGCAGTAATCAGGCTTGGGTGTGGCTAGTGAAATTTAACTCAGCTTTCTAAAATAATGTGGTTAATCACAGTTCTTTCATGATTTAACAGGAGGGGGCAATTCATTTTTCACATAGGGCCAGGTAGGTTTGGACAGCTTTTTTCCCTTAATAAATGAAATCATCATTTAAAACTGCATTTTGTATTTACTTGCATTATCTTTGTGTAATATTAACATTTGTTTGATGATCTGAATCTTTTAAGTGTGACAAATTATTAAAGTAATTTAAGTGTGGCAAAAACCTTTTCACGGCACTCTACATATATATATATATATATATATATGCACATTCATATTTCTTAAGAAGCAAATCAGCATATTAGAATTATTTATGAAGGATTGTGTGACTCTGAAGACTGGAGTAATGTAAAAATATACTTTTTAAAATATATTCAAATAGATACGCTATTTGAAATAGTTAAAATTTTTACGATTTTTAATAATATTTCACAATATTAAAAGTTTTTACTGTATTTTTTTATCAAATAAATGCAGCATTGAGAAGAATCTTCTTTCAAAAGCATAAACAAATCTTACCGATTCCATATCTTTGAACAGTAGTGTACATTCATCAAGACAATAATTTTTTTAGAAATATGTAGAAAACAATTTATTCATTTTTTAAAATAATAAATAAAATAGAAAAAGAATAAAGAATGCGAGTGCTTGAGGGTCATTTTTTATGATAAATAAAAAGAAAAGTAGTAGAAAAATAGTTAAAATAATAAAATATATATAACGAATAAAATATGTATAACATTCACACATTCATATAAATTACCTCTCTTACGATGACATATTAGCATCACTGTTGTACTGCTTTTTATAATGCACTGTAGGTCTACAGCATATCTTCATAGTGGACACCACTTAATTCTGGCAACCCATGTGGAAAAAGCTTGGTGTTTTGGTCCTAAAATCCAAATCACATTTGGTTTATAAACCTTGCGGTCGTGCCACCCATGTTTGGACTAAAACATTTCCCCTCAAATCAATACCAGTAATGCCAGGAGTGAGACAGTCTGCCGTTTCCCGTCTCAAACTTAGACAGTCTGTCGCATGGGGTCTCTCCAGGGAAACATACCAGCTTATAGGCGAATTAGACTACAACTAATGCAACTTGTGTAAAGAGACATCTTTCTGGGTGAAAAATTATACTTAGAAAAAATATAGGATGGGACTTGATTTTATTCGTGGAGATCTAAATGAAACGTGTATAAACCAGTGTCAATAGTTACTGAATTAAACAGCTATTTTTATTTTGGTTAACATTATCAACTAACCTGTGCATGCATATATTAGTGGAAAAAAACGTCATCAGACTTACATTTTTTGCCATGCACAAAATAAAACAGGTGAAAAAAAATCCTAGAATATCATATAGACAGTCGAAATCCCGAACATCCTAGCAAACAAAGCAAAGCCCTACAGAAAATGTAAAAATCTAATTTAAATTACTCATAATTTAAATGCAGTACGCGGTAGTATTTAATCATACTATGTATCATAATTCAATTTTTAATTAAAATCTGCCCTTAGGCAACCTGTCCTAATATAACAATATTCACAACAGCTGTCAAAATTTCTGACACATATTGACACATTTTGAGTTATAACAGGATACCATGAAATTTTGTGCTTAAAAACGAGAAATAGCAAAAAAAGAATGGAGATGAGAGTTGATGCTGTTCCTCCCTCATTATATTCTGCACGAGCTAGAGAGGTATCACTATCTTTCACTGCCTTGGTGAACAAAGTGTGACAGCCAAACAAAAACAGAAAAAATCAGGGACGTGAAGAATGAAAAGAAAAATGGAAATTTTGCATGCATATTTATGCACCGCCAGCCAAATTCACAGTAATAGTAGTATGTTCTTTATGAAGAAACATGTACTAATATCAGATTCTTCCAAAAGCACAAAGCCTCCTGCTGGAATTGAGCTTTGAAGTCGACATGCATGCCAAATTTTTTGAACTGAAAAAAAAACTAAAAACACAGAGGTTCAATTCCCCTCACGCCCCAAACAGTTGCAGGCAATGCAGAGAGGGAGGCAGCAAGTTAAGCAAATGTCAGAGGAAGGAGGTGTGTATAAAGAAACAAGCTTACATACACAGCAGGTGGATTGTGGGAAGGGTGAGGAGGATGTTAACCCTGCAGCTCCTGGAGCAGGTGTCTCATAATCAATTTAGATGAATCACTTGTGTTGCATTAGCTCATTTGTAAGTTGCTTGGGATAAAAGCATCTGTTAACTGAATAAATGTAAATGTGTTGCAAACTGCTTAATGGCTGAAACCTGAAAATTTGAAAAATATACAAAGGGCATAAAGGCACCTCCTAATTCAGCATCCTGTCAACTGCAGTAACTTCATCAGGTCAGGTTTTTCCATCAAATTTGGCATGCATGTAGATTTAAAAGCTGAGTTTGAAAACTGGTCTTCATCTGGTTTTAAAAGCAGCATAAATGTGTCCTCCACTGCCTTTGATATCCCACACTCAGTGGATGCAAAAAAATTATTACATTTTTAACAATTTCTTTTTTGTAGCGAATACATTTTTGATTGCTTATGTCTAAAGCAGGGCCATCAAAGTAATGCATTAATTTAAAACGATTCATTTTTAAACACTTTCAAATGCATTTAAAACCTTCAAACTGAGCGCAAAATAATGGAAAGGTCTTCAGAAACATTTTTCGAAGTTTAACTGTTTTTAATTACACAAAATGACACCAAAATTAATCAAAAGTGACAGTAGTAAAGATTTATAATTTCACAAAATTTTGCTATTTCAAATAACTGCATTTCTTTTGAACTGTCTGTTCATCAAGGAATCTTAAAGAAAATGTTTCCATAAAAAAATTAAGCAGCACAACTGTTTTCAACACTGATAATAATAATAAATATTTCTTGAGGAGCAAATCAGCATATTAGAATGATTTCTGCAGGATCATGTCACAAAATTGAAAACAGTAATAATATTTCGCAATATTGCTGTTTTCACTGTGTTTTTTATCAAATAAATAAGCCCTGGTGAGCAAATAAGACTTTTTCAAAAAATATAAACAAATATATTCAAAAATTTAAATAATTAGCCGTGAACTTAAGGGCCTTGGAAGCCTGTTTGAAAGCAGCATCATGCTGTCTTTTAAGTCACTGACTCTCTGGGCAGCGATGCAGCTGTCTTTGATTTCAGACACAGCTGATATCCCCACCTTCTAATCAGTTCTGTCGTAAAGGTTAAAAGTAGCAGGTCGTAATGAAAAGTCTGCAGTGAACACCTTGATCTCATCTAGTGCTTTGCCATTTCATTTATTCATGTCTACCTCCCTTGCCGCTTGGAAGGAGAGATTGGCTCGTTAAAGGAGCAACACTGAGTTACGGTATGGCCATTAACGTCTAATGGGAGAACAAGAACTCCGGCAGCATTTAACCAGCCAGCAGCACAACTGCTCTCTGTCTCTCTGACCTCTCTGCCTTTCTCTGGCTCTGAATGCTTGTGATTGAATCCTGTAATCTCAGTTCTCTCTCACGTCTCCCCAGGGTCTCTGTGCTGTGTCTGTGACACTTAATTAAATGTGAAAGGGGCTCTCTGGGCATAGAGCACCAGCCTGGCGGACACACATGAGGCAAGTTGATGGTTACACTTTGTTGTGACCCTGTGAAGATGCATGCACACACACACACCCATAACCACGCCGCATGTTAACTCACACACACTGAACTAATGCAAAGAGACTGAGTGGACACAACTTAAACTGAGCTAAAACAATAAAACACTGATGAGGACAATTCAGAGATATAAAAATTAGGGTTGTGAGAGACTACTGATCTGAAAATTGTCATAGTTTTTTAATTTCACTGTATATCAGACAAAAAAAAAAAACACAAACCCCAAATTTCCACTAAATACAGCACTGAAAATCACTTTCCCTACAGTATTTGCAGCTGAAAAGCATCTAATTCAATTCTTAAACCTTATTATACCAAAATATTTTACAAACAATGCATACAAAGAGACAGAATAAAGGTATTTTATCAAGTTTTTCCATTGACCAGCAATAAAAACTTGCAGACCATAAGATGTGATTTTAAATTGAAACTGTTCACAAAATACACAATTTTAGAGGCTAAATTACAAAAATAAAATCATACCTGAGCATAGGCATTACAACAACGATTGTAAGCATCAAACTGATAGATTTAAGATGATATATTGTGGCTGGCACAAGATTCAGAAGGAGGTTTTAAAACTTGCAGATAATAGAAGAAATAGCTAAAGCAAACACTGGCTTACCTATGATCAAAATCTCCAGGATATGTAGCGGATGTACGGATCAGATTTCTTCAGAGAGAGAATGTACAGCGTACACAGATGAGGTCATCGGTGATGACTACTGTAAATTTATCACCTGTGAGTTTGAATTTCAGCACTGAACCAATCACACTCAACACGGCTGAACTTTGAACACTTTTGAAAAGAAACTGTCAGTTATTTCCTTATGACTGCCGACTTACAGTAATCACACCCAAGTTAATGATAATCCACACTTATGATAGTCAGTCCAACATGACATCATATAAAGTCACTTTCATATTTATCTAACAATACCCTTCTTTGTCTAGATCATGTTCAGAATAGTATACTACCATAAGAGACCACAGAGAACTTTCGTTATGCATTAATTACCCAGACAATAATACTTGTTTAAATAAAATTGTATAGTAAGTAGGATGTACTTGTCTCGTACTTTGTTAGCATCATACATACATACATACATACATATATATATAACTAATAATATTTGTTGACTGAAGTATTTAATTATTTGCGTATATTTTTGACCACATTTCAGTCATAAATGCAACTTTATTAATAAAATTTGTTGACTAGAGTATTGAATTATTAGCAGTACATATATTTTTAACCAAATTTCACATTTATAAAAGCAGTGTTACTAAAAAAATTTGTTGACTGAAGTATTTATTTCCTTATATTTTTGACCAAATTTCACATTTATAAATGCAGTTTTACTGATAAAGTAAGAGAAAAGTTGTTGACTGAAGTATGGCTGTTTTAGAGACACTTTTGTGACTTGTTTGTGAGCTTTAGAAAACATTTCTTTGACATTTCTTATGTTTTATTTTAAATTAATTTTTGTAGCTGTTTTCACCTTTTTATTTTTTTATGGTTTTATTGTATGCATAATTTGTTATTGTATGCATAATTTGCATTTGAAAGAGGTGCATGTAAATTTTTTATGTTTATTCAATAAAAAAGGTCAAAAAAGAAAGCTTTAAAGGGATGGAAAGACACTTTTCAGAGCAGTTTTGACCTTGTAAACTGTCTAACAGAATATATAAGAATATTAAAGAATATATAAAAGAATAAAAAAGAAATCTAGATAAAGAAGACAACCTCATTAATCATCTAGTTGGTGGTTGAATGACTAGCTGACCATCGTGCCCATCACTACTCTCCTCTTCTCTAGCTTTAGTTCATTAGACTGAAGGGCATGTTGAGGAAGGAAGAGAAAAGGGAAGGACATGATGTGAATTTAAACTATAACTACAGGCCCAATGTGTTGCCAGCATTTAATGCTGACTACAAAGATCACAAACATTTTAAACAGTCAGCAGAACCTGTTGACGGTTACTTCTGAGTTCCTGTGAGTCTAAACTCTGTGCTAAGGTCAAGTGACCTTGTCCCATTAAAAATGGCCAGATCCCTCATCCAAAACAGAGGCTGCTGTTGCCAGCTAGCTGTTACAGCCGTGGGAGAAACAAATGAAAACGTCCTTCACTGCTACTTTAGTATAATCACAGCATTATTGAATGCAGCCGATGGCTAAAATTAGAGTGTGTGCGGCAGTAATGAGGGGTGCTAATGAATGCTAATTGGGCTCTTGAGTTCATGAGGTGGAGTTGCTCTTTTACAGCTCAACACTGACTCCCTCTGCCGCGCTCCCTTTCCGTTAGGGCTGTCGTGATTTGTCGATTTTATTAGACTATTCGATTTTTAAAAATCCTCGACTTCATTTTGCTCGCGTCGACTAACCGGCAAAATACCGGAAGTGGCGCATTTCACAGACGAGAATTTATAAAACACATTATTAGTCTGTTTTCCAAGGCTGCATGATATATTAAACCCATTTAAAAATCATGATTAAGCATAACTGTGAATTCACAAATGCTACTAATAAAGTAGCCTATATGCGCTTAATTATTTACATGCGTGTAGGTTAAGTACATGCTTCACACAGCGGCTCCGTTCACAGTAGTTCCACAGGAACTGTTATCATTTACATGTGTGGAGCGTCTCAAACTCCATCTCTACATGTTGTTGTGAGTTTGGGTTTATTATAACGTTCATCTGGGAACGCAACATGCACCATTTCATCAGATTTGTAAGGTAAATAATTTATAAATCTACGCAAACACAGGAGAATACATCGTGGTTTCAAAATAAAAGCTCAAACCTCACTCTAAGTTTACGCGTTTTGATGTCCACATATTCATTTAATTACAGTGGTTATAGCATTTCTGTCCTAAAGAAATGGCCAAATATTAAAGATTAAGTGGACATTTGAATGAAATGGTGCTTGGTCAATATTAAACAAGGATTAGATCGCACAGTAATGTGTAAAAATAATCATCAGGCCGTTGGCGCCCTCTAAAGGCCTTTGTTGTAATGCGTAATGTATGTTAGCTCTATTGTTTAACAGGGTCACATCACAGTGGAGTCAGCTGTCTTAACCGTGGCTTGTGTACTGCAAACACATATTCATCACTGTGTCTGTCACGAGGCTCTGTTCCCCTTTCGGGCTCTGTCTTTACATTTATTTTGAAAGATGAAGCTCGCGATTATGGTAAGGGGCGTTACATTTCCGACGAGTGCTTGCGGTGTTCGGCCAATCACAATGCACTGGGTCAGCTGGCCAATCAGAGCAGACTGCGCTTGTCGGAAGGAGGGACTTTGTAGAAAACGAAGCGTTTGAGAGAGGCGGGGCATAGAGGACTTACAATAATGTACAGTATTTGAAAAATAATGTGTTTTTTGAACATTAAAGCATGTCAACATATTCTGTTACACCAAATACACAAAATAATGATCTTTAAAACAGCATTATATGATCCCTTTAAAGAAGGATTAGATCGTGCAGTAATGTGTAAAAACAATCGTCAGGCCGTTGGCGCCTCCTGCAGGCCTTTGTTGTAATGCGTAATGTACATTAGCTCTATTGTTTATAATACATTGTGTATTTTAACAATTTTGTTCAATAAAACCATATGATTTCTTGCTTTTGATACTTTATTTGAACTAATTATTATTGCCTCATTGCTATTATATATGTATTTTAAATAATTTTAAAGGCTATTGTTCACTTACATCTATTTTTATTACTCACAAATGCAGACATGGTTTTATGTTTACGCGGCGCAATGCAACACAACGCGTAAAAAGACAGTATAAGTCATTATAATCCATAATTATGTCCCCACTGGATGCAACAAATGCCTCGTTTATAATGGGTTTTAATGTTTTTGTCTCGTCGCTCCGGCCAGACAGGGCATCACAGTATGGTAAGGGACGTAACATTTCCGTCACACGCTTGAGGTATTCGGCCAATCACAATGCACTGGATAGCTGGCCAATCAGAGCACACCTCGATGAGATTTGTAAAAATCGACGCGATTCAGAAAGGCGGGGCATAGAGGAGAAACAATAATGTACAGTATGTGGAAAATAATGTGTTTTTTTTTTACCTTAAACCGCATAAACACATTTCATTAAAAAATGTGTCTTAATGTCTTTTTAGCAGCATCATATGACCCCTTTAATGGTTAAATTAAATTTTATTAATCAAAAAGCCTGTCTAATTAATTGAGTTCTACAGTTTTATCTTTACCAAATTCTGTTTTCCATTATTTTCTGGATTCCATTTTAATGGTTCCATTAAATTTTAATAATCAAAAGCATCTCCAATTAATTGTTTTTTTATTTTTTATTTTTTTAAGTTTTTTTTTTTTTTTTCAGAAATGCTGCACATTTACATTTTTCTCCTAAATAAATTCTGGTAAATAATATTTCTGGTAAATACTCCTTTAAAAAGTGTTTTTTGATTATAATTTTATAATATTGAACTTTGATTTCAGTGATTTGGACTATGAGATGGACACTTGCTTCTTGCACTTTATGTTGCACTTTACTTGTTTACTTTTGGATTTAATTTGGTTTAATGAAATATAGTTTAATAAAATATTCTTAATTAAAATTTAGATTAATCGATAAATTAGCCGATAGATTAATCAAAATAAAAATAGTCGTTAGTGGCAGCCCTACTTTCCATTAACCCAGTTTTATTTTTGCACTTGTTAGAATCATGGCATTCCTTGTGAAAAAGCTCAAGAGTGAAGGCTGAGGGGGAAAAGGTGTCTAGCATCTGTTGGTGGTGCGTTACCATGGCAACCACGCTTTCGGCAACAAAAGTCTCCGCAGCAGGTAGCGTGAGGGCAGGCGAGAGAGAGCCAACTAATAATGTTTTAGATGGGAACCCGAGAAGGGAGGAAGTTCACAGAGAAAGCGGTGTCGTTTCAAAAGGAGGCATAAAAAATGAAGCAGCACGTCCTCTCTGAATGCCTAGCGCTGCATATCACGCAGAGACCAGTGAGTCTGAACACACAACCAGTCGCTCTCACTTGACCCCACAGTACGCAGATGAGCAAGAGGCTTTTCACAACTCACAAAGACAAACAATATTGTTTAAAGCTGCCATTCATGAGTTGAACGTAACAAAAGACGTTTCTTAAAGAGGGTTGAAGTGCAGGAGAAGGCCAAGGAGAATCTATCTATCTATCAAAATGAATACATTAAAATATTTAAATATATAAATAATTCAAACTATTATAATACTACTGTTTTTTTATGGATGGACACACACACGCACGCATATATATATTTTATAAATATATATATATATATATATATATATATATATATATATATAAAATTATTAATTATTAATTAATTATTAATTAATTAAATAAGGCAATGAAACTCACAAATGCAGACATGGTTTTATGTTTACGCGGCGCAATGCAACACAACGCGTAAAAAGACAGTATAAGTCATTATAATCCATAATTATGTCCCCACTGGATGCAACAAATGCCTCGTTTATAATGGGTTTTAATGTTTTTGTCTCGTCGCTCCGGCCAGACAGGGCATCACAGTATGGTAAGGGACGTAACATTTCCGTCACACGCTTGAGGTATTCGGCCAATCACAATGCACTGGATAGCTGGCCAATCAGAGCACACCTCGATGAGATTTGTAAAAATCGACGCGATTCAGAAAGGCGGGGCATAGAGGAGAAACAATAATGTACAGTATGTGGAAAATAATGTGTTTTTTTTTTACCTTAAACCGCATAAACACATTTCATTAAAAAATGTGTCTTAATGTCTTTTTAGCAGCATCATATGACCCCTTTAATGGTTAAATTAAATTTTATTAATCAAAAAGCCTGTCTAATTAATTGAGTTCTACAGTTTTATCTTTACCAAATTCTGTTTTCCATTATTTTCTGGATTCCATTTTAATGGTTCCATTAAATTTTAATAATCAAAAGCATCTCCAATTAATTGTTTTTTTATTTTTTATTTTTTTAAGTTTTTTTTTTTTTTTTCAGAAATGCTGCACATTTACATTTTTCTCCTAAATAAATTCTGGTAAATAATATTTCTGGTAAATACTCCTTTAAAAAGTGTTTTTTGATTATAATTTTATAATATTGAACTTTGATTTCAGTGATTTGGACTATGAGATGGACACTTGCTTCTTGCACTTTATGTTGCACTTTACTTGTTTACTTTTGGATTTAATTTGGTTTAATGAAATATAGTTTAATAAAATATTCTTAATTAAAATTTAGATTAATCGATAAATTAGCCGATAGATTAATCAAAATAAAAATAGTCGTTAGTGGCAGCCCTACTTTCCATTAACCCAGTTTTATTTTTGCACTTGTTAGAATCATGGCATTCCTTGTGAAAAAGCTCAAGAGTGAAGGCTGAGGGGGAAAAGGTGTCTAGCATCTGTTGGTGGTGCGTTACCATGGCAACCACGCTTTCGGCAACAAAAGTCTCCGCAGCAGGTAGCGTGAGGGCAGGCGAGAGAGAGCCAACTAATAATGTTTTAGATGGGAACCCGAGAAGGGAGGAAGTTCACAGAGAAAGCGGTGTCGTTTCAAAAGGAGGCATAAAAAATGAAGCAGCACGTCCTCTCTGAATGCCTAGCGCTGCATATCACGCAGAGACCAGTGAGTCTGAACACACAACCAGTCGCTCTCACTTGACCCCACAGTACGCAGATGAGCAAGAGGCTTTTCACAACTCACAAAGACAAACAATATTGTTTAAAGCTGCCATTCATGAGTTGAACGTAACAAAAGACGTTTCTTAAAGAGGGTTGAAGTGCAGGAGAAGGCCAAGGAGAATCTATCTATCTATCAAAATGAATACATTAAAATATTTAAATATATAAATAATTCAAACTATTATAATACTACTGTTTTTTTATGGATGGACACACACACGCACGCATATATATATTTTATAAATATATATATATATATATATATATATATATATATATATATAAAATTATTAATTATTACTTAATTATTAATTAATTAAATAAGGCAATGAAACACTTTATCAAGGAAAAAGTCAGTAATACTGTCGTTGTGGGGGATGGAAGTACATTGTGTTTTGTGTGTCAGACTACATGATTAATGATTCATCATCAATTATTCATCCTAAAAATTAACTGATAATTATAATTATAATTTAATTGTTAATTTAAAGAACAGTTCACCCACAAATGAATATTTCTGTCATTATTTACCCTCATGTTGTTTGTAAACCTGTATGACTTTTTTCATGTAACACAAAATAAGAAATTTACAGCACAATGTAAATATAACGAGAGTGAATGGTGACCACGATAAGCATGTTTATTTTTTTATATATATTTCACTGAATAGGCTATTTTCACACTTCAGTCTTTTCCTCACAAAGGATATGTATATATATATAGAGAGAGAGAGAGAGAGAGCGAGACAGACAGACAGACAGACAGACATTCTATCCTCTGTTTTGCGGTTGCTCGTTTTGGTCCCGGTCCACTTTCACTATATGAAAGAGTGCAGCTAAACATCTTTGATGTTCTGTCACACATGGAACACCATGATATTTTTCAGGTTTTTGCTTCTAGAAAGTTCTTGTGTGTAAAACATATATAGAGTACTTCTTTTTTTAAAGCACTGATTATTATTATGATTAAAGCAGAACATGCTACAGTTATTAATTTGGAAAGAATGTGATTAAATCATTTGGAACCGCAAGACAGTAAACAAACCTAGAACTACTTCACAGTTATGCAGCTATAGACAATTCTACACCTCTGAATGTCCGTCAACCAATCAGAATCAAGCCTTCAACATATTCACAGTAAAATGACACTTTGAATAGACTGTGCTTCCATCCCCACAAATTGACCTTCATTTGTGTCAAATTAAATACTAAGAAACACTAAAATTCTAAATAAATAAATAGTTTAAATTCCATTACTCTAAATCTTTATATAGTATATCAATCACAAAACCAATCAAAGTTACCATGTACAACATAATCAAAGTCTTCAGGAAAAAATATCTGGTTTATGCAAATCTAAGGACACCACACAAAAAGCTCAGCTCAGTGTTGTTACAATACAGTGACAGTGTGCTTGTTTAATCTGTCTTTCACGTCTTGACACTTATGTTCTGCTGTCATCTGTGATAATATAGCTGCATGAGATACTAATTATTAACCATGGCCAAATAACAGTGCGGAAGCCAAATCACCGCAACCTGGCCAAATCACGACACCGCGACTAGCCAAATTAAAGCTTTATTGTCAAATGAAGGCCAACTGTCAAGCCAAAATGCTAATGATGGCCAATTTTCTCCCCATACCTAAACAGCCACAGCCGAAGATAAACACCTTGGTTAGCTGGCACTGCACCGGTTGAAAATAGCAATAGTGTGTTTATCGGTCTATTCAATATTCATCAAAAAAAATTATTATTTTTCATTAATGTGGCTTCATTTTAGGTTCCAGATAAAATTACTTCGAGGGGGGACAAATAAATATTTTGTAATTATAGACTAACAGGTTAATTTGCATGATTTTGCATAATATTTGCATAAGACCTCATTAAAAATCAACAAAATTCTAATAAGTAATTGACTAAATAACTTTCATGCACACATATATTGACTCGCACATAAAATTCATAGCAATGTAAACAACTTGGATAGCTGTACTGCCATCACCTTTGACCCCTGAACACTATCCCCCCTTGGAATCCCATTACATTACATTACCAGCTTGGATCCAATAAGAAAGTCAGCACACATCCAGAGTTCTTGCTTCATTGTTTGTTAATCCGGCCCGGGTGCTTGGCAGGAGGGAGCTCTGTTTGCATTCAGGCCAGCTGGTCTTGGCTTTCTTAGACATCGCTCTTGGTCGCCAGCCTGGGACAGATTACACCTGTAATCCACCATTTGTCTGCCACCAAATGTTTTTTAAACTAGACCACAGCCTTTCTGACTAGCCAGACAGACTACGCAAGAAGCGAGACATGTATGAACACCAGACCTATAGACCAGACCGAGTGTCTGCTTTCTGCTGCAACTCTTAAGAGGAAGCAGGCAACAATATAAAACAAATTATATCAGCAGAGAACATTAAGAAATTGAGTTGCCCACATGAGACCAATGTCAGAAGATATTGCTTCTCATAGATAGCAATGAAGCTAAATGGAGAGCAAATGGAGACTTTTGTTTAAGTCTACAGATAACTGGAAGATGTTAAAATGACAAACTATTATTTTCAAATACACACAACTATAATAAAAACAAAAAAATACAATAAAAACTTAAAACTTGTTTTAAATCATTGTCTACAAGTGAATTTAGGCAACATTGTAATATACAGCATGAAAAATGGATATTCATTATGAGATTTATTGAAGATTACATTTAAGTGTTTTTAAAACTGAATTTTAAGTGTTAGTTGACGCAAAGGTAATCTAATGTAAAAAAAAAAAAAAAAAATTTTAATAAACAATAGACAATTACATAAATAATATCCTCTAAAACGGTTTTCACTAATTAGTTGTCGCTAAAATGAAAAAAAAAAACGTGACAAAAAACTGTCGAATTTTAAAAACACAAATTACAACAAAAATCTGAAATGTTGCCTTGGCAACTAAATGAAATAAAAGTTGAAGTTGAAGTACTAAAACAAAGATATTTTTACATAGTTCTAAACATAAATACTTATTACAAAACAAAACACATAACAGTATTAAATTGGACAAAAATTTTATTAAAACAAAAAATATAAAAACTAATTCAAAATATTAATAAATACTATAATGGCATAATACTAAAATAAGACTGCTTCATATAAATATATTCAAAATCAACCAATATGGTTACTGATATATCTCAATCCTTATTTAAGTCTCCTATATTGCTTTTTCTCTTGAGATAAAAGTCATAAGACAAGAGCGATTTCATAAGCATCTCAAACTTTGCTCAGATTTCCTTAGATACTGAAGTCTGAAATTAAATCAAAAGTCTTAATCTCTTTCAAGTGAGAGTTGAGGTGCCTGCTATCCACATTTTGTAGCTCTATGGCTCTTGTCAATTGTCTCATTTGAGTCTATTTTTATTTCTAAGAAATTCTAGGAGAATCTTCACCAAAAAGTTGATAATTAGGTACCTGACTCGGAGTCTAAAAAAGCAAGTGAGTGAATGAATATGAAATAAACAGGCCTATCTCACATGAACACAAAGCAGCAAATAATCTTTCAAAAAATAACTTGGACAAAACTGAAATCAAAGAATATAGCAGGAGCTCTCTGAGAGATTAAATCAAACAGTGAGAACCACAGATGAAATCAGACAACCAAACACACACATGCAGCGTGAGTCCAAACACAGATACTGTACAAAACAACCCAGAAAATAGGACATCATTCACAACAGCACTCAGAAACCACCCTGTAAGACCAATGCCAACCTAGAAAGACTATTTGAGAGACATCTTGCCAGTTAAATGGTGTTTAAAAGAGGAAAAAATAAACTCTTGACGAAGAGTAAAGAAAATACAGTGTCTCTCTTTCAGTGTTGTTGAAAGTAGAGTGGCACAGTGGGAAGTCTGGACAGTGTTGACTAAAAACTGTACCGCTGGGCAGCGAATGTGACATGCTACACTAAGCACAGCTCCACATGCTGTTACAGGCCCCTAAAGCACCCAACAACCCACGGCAATGACAAGCAAAAGCAAAGCAATGACAAATCTGTTGATGTGTACAAGCTTTTTGCTAAGTTCAGATATGACTTCTAGTGTAATCGAGAACAAATGTTCTGTCAAGACAGTTTGTGGATCCAAACATTTACTCCACTAGAAAAGTAACAATTTATGTATTTTGTTAAACCATCATGACTGAAGGTGACCACACAGTTCACAATATATTTTCGTCATGTTGCCATGTTTAAGGTGTCATACAACTAAATGTACTCACATGCACTGTGTATATGCATTGTCTGAGACTCTCTCACACACACAGATACACACTACACTACATCTGCATGGTAACTCAATAACCTGCATTATATTATAGCTGCATATTACAATACTGACATACTGATATTAGTCTGACACACTCATCTCTGCCTGATAACAGATTACGTCCTGATTGTACCATTGAAAAAAACTAGGGATGCACCAATACCACTTTTTTCTGTACTCGCCCGATACCGATACTTTTATTTTTGGTACTTGCCGATACCGAGTACCGATACCAATATTTTTATTGCATTTGTAAATTTGTAAAATATTGGGTACAGAAACCAAAAGAGTATGTATAATGTTAGTTGGTTAACTTTATTTATCAAATAGATAGTCAAACCAAAATTTATTCAGACACCTTCAACATTTCTCCAATTATCACAGTTTATTCACTATAGTTTCATGCTTCATGCAAACCTCAACTTCTATGTTTTTTCCCAGACTTGGTCTGAATAATTTTTGGTCCCAAATTTGTATCAGTTTTAGTGGTAGTCCACTGTTTGAAGAAATTTTGGGTATAATTTGTCACAGTTTACTTTATTTTGCTATCCTCACTTACATAAATGAACTATAGTGTCCTGCACCCACTAGTAAAATATAAAAAATTATATCTGGTCTCTGAATAATTTTTGGTTTGACTGTATATCCTTCGGTTATTTTCACACTTAATTATGCCCATTAAAATGTATTTTACAAGTTTTTGTTACTTTCACTGTTCATTTTTTTCTTTCTCTATGGTAACCTACATCATCTTTAATTTAACAGCATTGGAGCTGCTCCATTGCAGCGGCATAGTACTGTAATCACACGCTTTGCTGTAATAATGCAGGGAACCACTCGTTATAAACTGTGATATTTTCAGAAATAGAAGTCGCGTTTTTTCATCTGAAACGTGCTGCGATTTATATTCCAAAGCCACTCATATGATGCAGAAACACTCAAGCAAGCAAAACATGCGCAATGCGCACACGTATTTGTACTGGTGCAGAATGAGAGGACAATATACAGCCTAGCGCATTTCACACAGGCTGCTAGATTTACTTTCGCCAGAAAGTCGTGTATGCCTAAGGTTAAAAATAAATGACATTTATAGCGAATGCCCCTATAAATGGTCTTATTTTTACGATTTAGTTTTAATCCAAATGATGCGTGTGCTAAGTGTGTGAACATCAAAGATCACACAACAGAACTGCGCGCGCTCTCTGTCTACCTCTCTCACTACCGTTAAGTAACTTGTGCATTGTTTTACTTACTTGTTTTTGACACATCCGACCGAACTACAAACTTTCCAGTGATGTCTGTGAGAAAGGTATATTCACTCGACAAGCTTGCGCATCTGCGCCGCCGTGCACTCAATCCACTCAGCGTGCTTTGTTTATCAGCTCGCGCACATCAGCTATACAGGCGTTAATACTGAATGTTTAACGTTACATATACTTCGTAGACATCCTTAATCTCTAATAACTCCATTCTGCTGTCTGTTGTTCTGTTGTCGGTGTTTCTTTGTTTGAATATGGCACTGATCACATGCTGTGTGGTATCAGCGTTTGGTATCGGGGCATTTTAACGAGTACGAGTACTAGTACAAGAGCTCAGTATCGGGCCCAATACCGATACCAGTATCGGTGCATCCCTAAAAAAAACACTTCTTGTTTTTGAAACAGCATTGTGAAAAGCACTATGCACTATACATTTGAAATTAATTTAAATTAAAGTGAAAACTACAAATAGTGCTTTTAAATGGTTAAATCTTTAAATCGTAATCACTTTCCTTTTAAATCAGAACTAGATGATGGCAAAATACTCTAAATCTTTAATATCTGTGGATAAATAATAGCCAATATCCAAACCCAAGTAAGGATATTATTAAGGAGGGTATGTCTAGACTGCATATTCTTCAGAGCAAATTTCATATATTTTTGGTAGTACAATCATAACATGCCATAGATTACAAGATATTTCTGTTGCACAGACAATGATATCACATAGACAGTGTCTTGCTCACACTGCAGGACTGTAACCCAGATACTGTCAGAACTTTGTCAGGGCGATCAAGAAAAAATTTGCCCTACGTTAGAAGAAATCATTGCCACAGGCTTTACTCAGGCATTAACCTTTCAGCACAGCGTCCAGTGCCATATTGAGCCTCAAGCAGCTGCAGTGCCCTGTTAAGGACCTCGGTTTTAGTACAGGAAAACTGCTCAGTTTATTCAAGGACAATTCCCTTATTAGGTGTTAAGCCCGTGTCTGGATCAAAGACAGACTTTGCACTTGTTTTATGGGGTCTCAGGTTTGAATCCCAGAGGCACAGCGCTCGCTGCGTGCTTCTACTGCGTGGATATTGATTGCAAACACATGAGAGTGCCACTGTGTTTATACAGCAGATTAAGCTCTGCAGCGTGAATGGGGATATTTGTCCCTTTTACATCAAAACTCATAAATAAAGAGAAACACACAGCAGGAGACCTCACACTGCCAGAACTGCACCGCGGTGTGCTTTCTCAGCCAGAGGCCGGAGAATGTGCATGTGTTTTGTGCGACAGAAGAAAAAGGTTGTAATTGGCGAGCGAAAGCACAAATAGCTTTATAAGTCATGCTCTGGTTGAGTGTATTTCTGTGTGTGATGTTTCAGTGACACTTGCGCTCTTTCCCTGAGGTTAGACACCTGCCTCCATCCACAGCTGAGCCCAAAAACACACGCAAAAAATTGCACAGAAGCAGCTGGTCCGGGGCAGTAAGAACATCAGACTTATTTACATGACAAGAGGTTAGGGGTTAGAAAAAGGAAATGGCGAGAAAGAGAGACAGATGGTTCAACTCTACTGTAAAACAAGGCTGCTTTTACACTTGGTTCAGCTTGATCTGAACTCCATGCCATCTTTTTACATAATTTATTTATTTATTATTATTATTATTTAGAAAACTCATAAATACTGTACTCTAGACCCCCTTTTACAAGCAGTTTAGAAAATGTGAACCCACAAATGTGAAACAAATTTGAGTTTGCACCAGACATTCTATAGAGAATTTGCCTGCAAGATACAAGATGTAAAATGCAAACTATAACATTTTTGTGAATTTCTTTTCAAAATGAGTGTGGCCTTTTTAATGGATCTGCTGAAATGATCTTTTGCTGAAATGCTGAAATGAGAATTTTTATATTTAGCATTTTCATATTTATAAAGGAGCATAAATAGTAGTATTCCCTCAAAGATGCTATCTTCACATCATTGTCATATACTATTAGCATAATTGCCAACTAAAGTGGGGAAAAAAACAAAACAGCAAAAAGAAACAAGTTTTAAAAAATGGGTCAGTGGGTTAGGCATTAACGTGTGTGTTTTTTTTTTTTTTAAATGTCATGCAGCATATACTGTACACAGACTTTTTTGTTGTTGTTTTGTCAAAACTGGCAGGAAAGAAATGTTGCAAAAGATTTCTATTTCTAGATGAGTAAAGTTCGTAAACAAACTTCAATGTTGGCTTGACAAAGCCTTGTTTGAAATTTCAAAATAACTTTTCTTTGAAGATTTTAAGTCAATAAAATCGTATTAACATATTCTAGCACATTGCTAAAATGTTGCTGACATGATTTAACATGCTGCTAACACGTTTTAGCACATTGCTTACAGGATTTAGCATGTTTCTAACGTTTTAACACATTGCTAACATGAATTAGCGTGTTGCTACCATGTTTTAACACTTTGATAACATGTTTTGATATGATGTTAGCATGATTTATCACATTGCTAGCATGTTTTTCATGTTGCTTGCATGTTTAGCATGTTGCCAGCAATTCAGGTCACAGGAAAAAAATTACATTTTTAAATACATTCAAATGAAAAACTTATTTTAAATTGTAATATTTCACAATATTACTGTTTTTACCCTTTATGAAAATTAACCATGGTTTTACTACAAATAATACTAAAAAACATGGTTACTATAGTCAAACCATGATAACCACAAATTAACCATGGTTTTGCTACACTAATGCCGAGTTCACACTGCACGGTTTTCAAAGACGTCGCATCACTGTTGGTTTCACACTGCGTGACTATCTGGGGTAGCATTCAGTTGTTGCTGTATTCACACTGCACGATGGAACGACGACAGGAGGTTACACACTGCATGACTTTACAATAGGAAGAATCGCCGACAGCTCTGTCTGGTGCAGGGTTGCCAGGTTTTCGCTACAAAACCTGCCCAATTACTACTCAAAACTAGCCTGAAAATAGCCCAATTGCTTTCGAGGGGGTCCCCCAGTAAAAATCGGGTTCGGGGGGAAAATACAAATTTTTTTGGCGGGGTTCTCCTGGTACAATTCACATTCCAGGGCCTAAATATCACGTTATTGGGGTCGCTTCAACCTGCTGACATAAAAAACAACCGGCGGCAATCGCGGATTTGGCAACATTTGTCCGCAAACTACGTTTCATATAACTCCTCCCCAAACTTCCCGCTGCCCTGTATCTTGGTCTCTCATTGGCTGTAGGGCATCGCTGATGTGTTTTTCAGTCAGAACTCATTTCACACAGCGTGATTGTGAATCGCCGACAGCTCCAGATATTTAGCATGCCAAATATTTCATGGGCATCAGCGACGCATCGCGATTCCCTCAGATCGCGTCTTTGATAATTCATTATTCAAAATAGCAGATTTCGGGCATTTGTCTGCGATTTCGTAAAACCTGTCAGTGAGTGAAAAATCGGGCTAAAATCGTGCAGTGAGAACTCGGCATAACCATAGTTTAACCATGGTATGTGTAGTAAAACTGTGGTCATACAAATGGTAAATCAATTAGCCATGGTTATTACACTTCTACTGTAATAAAACCATGGTCAATTTTCATAAGAACCTCTATTTTTGATCAAATAAATTAGGCTTTTGGTGAGCACAAGACATTTCCGTCCAAAACATTACAAAATCTTACCGACCCCATACTTTTGAACAGCAGTCTAAATATAATCACTAAATATAACTTCATTTGCATTTCCAAATGGAAACAGCAGCGCATTCAAGGCAGCAAAAAAATTGTTAACGATGTAGGCAAATGTGAAACAACCGTTTTTGGAGGCATGTAATATAAAATTAGATGGAATGAAAAGGCAATAGATGAATAGATGAAGTTAATGTTTTGCAAGAAAGAAAATCCTATTCAATGTGCAAATAAATGCAAGAAAAAACAATCAATATGCACATATTGCATTGACGTTATGTTGGTTAGATTTTGAATGGTGAACATTTGTAAGCAATTTTTTATATAATCATGCTTTTGTAGCACTCTAATATCTGAAAATTGTCTTGACTTTGGTACTTTGAATGTGTAATTCCACATAAACACACAATGACACACAATGTGAAGTAGAAGAAGGTTTGTCTTCCATCCTCAGCATGTCTCAGGACACTAGCACGACGTGCCACAGCTGCAGGAGGTAAACGAAATTACAGTGAAGAATACAGAAATGTGGTTTAAATGGAAAATGATGCTCTTCACTTGATTTACCTCATAACCATTCAGTTTCAAGGTTTCTACTGGGGCTGCGGAGGAGGAAATAAAACCTCCTTTTATATTCGGCTCCAGTTCTGCCCTACCTACCCATTAAATTCATAAAAGACCAATAGAAGTGTACACGTCTCTAGTGTAGCGACAATACTAAATCAAATTTACAGCCTCAGGTGAGAAACTAATCGTTCAAGGACTGTCGAGAGAGAGACCTTCATTTCCAAAGCAGAGATGGGGGTTTACAGCAGGTCAACATATGCAGCACAGATTCAGACCGCCAGAAAGCACAGAAAGAGCAGATGCATTCACAGGTATTTGTAAGGAAATGGAGTTCTAGCACATATATGTTTCATGGACAGAACATGATGCATTCAATGTCAGTGGATGACCTCTAAAATATAAATACTTTAATGCCTACACAAGTCTAGAGATCTACAAAGCTTTACGATTGTTCTGTTTAATTTCATATTGAAATCAATGACTGTTTTACTATATTTATATTGAACGAGATTAATAAATATGCATAACTGCGCCAAATCAGGGTCACATTATTATAAATAGGATCAAATATGCTTTAAATATATGATGTAAATTATTTTACATATGATTATAATAATAAGTCATTTTAAAAGATTAAATGTATTTTAAACTAGAATAAATATCATTAATGGCTTTTTTTTTATCTTGATTATATTACAAATATATACATGATTTTTGTAATATTAACAAATATAAGTTATTTTTAAAAAAGTGAACCTAATACTGATAAACGAGATCAAAAATTATTAGAGTTGCTACACACTGATGTTATACATTATCAATATCTATCCAAGCATTAAACAATATGTGTACACTGTACAAACAGCACCAATGCACATGAATACTAATGAAGCGAAGTAGATTTACAACATACACACACAGCCTAAGTGAGATATGATTATTGAACATTTCCACACAGCTCGAGCATGCCGATGAAATAAGAGCGGAAAGCTCTCCGCAACACACACTATGAATTTCAATACGACATTCTTCAGCGTTATTGGACAGAGCTGCAGGCAGGGGTGTGTGCAACACACGTTTTATTGGGTAGAGCTACAGGACTCTGTGTGTGTGTGTGTGTGTGTGTGTGTACGAAACTATGCAGCAGCAGCAGCATCTTCAAAGAGCCTCCACACCTGGAGAAAGACAGACTTCCTGTCAGGCTGCCATCGTCCTCCTATCCATCTCTCCGCTGCTTTTCTCTTTTCTTCCCTCTTCTCCACCCATCCCCCCCTCTCTCCAATCTACACCCTACACCTCTGGCTTGTTTTTCAGTGCCGAAATGTAGCTTTCTGCCAGCGTTCTGCTCTGAATAACTGTGGGAGCGTGTCTATGTGATGCGCAGAGGTGACTGGCCACCGCTGTCTAATGAATGATGCCCCCCTCGGGCTCCAGGCTGTCTGGCCATCATAAATGTCACCCCTATAAAATGGCCCCGTTCATTGAAATCCCCTAAAGCTGCTGTGGGGCATCAGGTGAAAGTGTGTGCACAGCTGTGGCATCTGATTTGCACCTTAATGTGGGACTCTGTTCCAAAACTTGGTGAGCTGTCTAACTAGACAGCATCATAGTACACATAAAATATGTTCCAAAAATAGGCAACAATATTACGCTGTCTCATTTTGGTCAAATTATAAGGCAGCACTACATGTATCCATATAAATGCTCCTAGAATGAATTTCTACTAAATAAATTCTATATAGCAGACAATGCAAGAGAAACTACTATAAATATATTTGTATTTCATTAAAGTCTGCGTGAACCGGAAGTTGCTGCTGACTTTATTTCAGTGTAGTGACGTATTTCCATCCGAAACGGAATATTGAATAGAGGGCATGGTTTTATTTTGGCGCTCCTCCTCTGTCTCTCACTCATATCAAACTAACGGTTGGAGGGGTTTGTTTAAAAGGATATTCTGCCCAAGCCGTCAAACTGACATCATCAGAGAAGGACTGCCATTCCAGAGCAGAAGCAAATTATCAGATTTTGATTAAAGATTACCAAGACAAACTATTTTTTTTCAGCGGATTAACTTGCACGGATTAATTGTTCACATCAAGACTAGCAATGTGCGCTAGTAAAGTAAATAAAGTCGATTTTGATTTCATGCCGACTTTAAATACACTGTAAAAAAATGACAGGGAATTTAACGGTAAAAGACTGTAAAAATGCTACAATAAAACCCTGTTAAATGGTTAATGGTAAATTCCCCTACTATATAAGGTGAAAAACTGTATAGGACATTACATGTAATTTTACGGTAGTATACCGTTTTTGGAAGTGAAAAAGACAGTGACAGTGATTTACAGTGAATAAACATTTCCAGAATTCCCTGTGTCACATTTCAAATTTGATGCTTTTTTGCTGAAATAACTATGTTTCTTCTTATCAGTTTTGTATATTAGGGTTGTATGTTACACCTAATGTTGTTAAATGAATGTTTATTGCATTATTTCAGTTTCATGTGTGTTACCATGATGGTTTTTGTGTTTGTGTGAATGACACTGTGCACCTTCTATATATGTTATTATTTAAAAGCTGCTTGTGATGGGCTTTGGTTCATCATGTGACTTTCTCATCGCCACCTGCATTTGGTGGTTATCAGTGTATTACAAAGGTACAAAACAGATTTCAGTACTTCAATAGGTTGGTACATTAACATTATTTCAGTTAATGAAATTACGATATTTAACCATAAATTTAAGTTAAAACCATAAAACCTAAAATGTTGCTACCTTATTTTTTACGGTAAAATTCCAGCAACCACAGCTGCCGTTTTTTTACCGTAGATTTTACGGAATTTTTTTTTTACAGTGTACTGACAAACATACACTTTAAAAACATCTGTACATTTTACAGAAAGCTGCTACAGTAAAAAACAAAACTATCAACTGGTTAACTGTAACCTTACACTGAAAAACTGTAAATTTAAATTTTGCTGTAAAATGCTGTTAAATTAATGTTTTTGGAGGGAAAAAAATGAATTAGCATTTACGGTGAATTATATTTTGAACTATAAATTATGAATTATAAAAAATGTCAACAATTATTGATATCAAACAATATGAAACAAATCGTTGATACTTTTTTTAGCTATATCGCCCAGCCCTAGGCTATAATATTATAAATCTGGTTGGTTTGTATTGGTGACGAAATATGTAAATGATATGCGTGCGGCCCGTGAGACTTGCACTTGGACCATAGTGCGGCCCAGTGGAAAAAAAAGTTTGAGAACCACTGATTTACAGTATACTTACAGGTGCATCTCAATAAATTAGAATGTCGTGGAAAAGTTCATTTATTTCAGTAATTCAACTCAAATTGTGAAACTCGTGTATTAAATAAATTTAATGCACACAGACTGAAGTAGTTTAAGTCTTTGGTTCTTTTAATTGTGATGATTTTAGGCTCACATTTAACAAAAACCCACCAATTCACTATCTCAACAAATTAGAATATGGTGACATGCCAATCAGCTAATCAACTCAAAACACCTGCAAAGGTTTCCTGAGCCTTCAAAATGGTCTCTCAGTTTGGTTCACTAGGCTACACAATCATGGGGAAGACTGCTGATCTGACAGTTGTCCAGAAGACAATCATTGACACCCTTCACAAGGAGGGTAAGCCACAAACATTCATTGCCAAAGAAGCTGGCTGTTCACAGAGTGCTGTATCCAAGCATGTTAACAGAAAGTTGAGTGGAAGGAAAAAGTGTGGAAGAAAAAGATGCACATCCAACCAAGAGATCCGCAACCTTATGAGGATTGTCAAGCAAAGTTGCTTCCATACCACCTCAGCAGTGCCACAAACTGATCACCTCCATGCCACGCCGAATTGAGGCAGTAATTAAAGCAAAAGGAGCCCCTACCAAGTATTGAGTACATGTACAGTAAATTAACATACTTTCCAGAAGGCCAACAATTCACTAAAAAAAAATTTTTTATTGGTCTTATGAAGTATTCTAATTTGTTGAGATAGTGAATTGGTGGGTTTTTGTTAAATGTGAGCCAAAATCATCACAATTAAAAGAACCAAAGACTTAAACTACTTCAGTCTGTGTGCATTGAATTTATTTAATACACGAGTTTCACAATTTGAGTTGAATTACTGAAATAAATTAACTTTTCCATGACATTCTAATTTATTGAGATGCACCTGTATTATTATGTTGTTAGTTTAGCAATATGCTAATACCACACTCTATTTGAATCAGCTGAGAGTCGAGTCTCCCATGCATATCCATTTCAGTTATGATGCTGCCCATATAATCAGTAGACAATAAGCAGATCACTAGGTTTTGGAGCAGAGATTATGCGTGTCTGTTTAACCTTTACCAAGGCCAATATAATCACGAAACCCACAATTAAATTTACAATGCGCAGTGCCGCATAAACTAAGGCGTTATCTAGCGTCAAATGTATAGGCTTAATGTCTGGTGCTCACAGCACTGGTTGATCACAGCTCCAGGGGTTAATTAACTCAATTAGCTTAATAGCATCAACAGCACAAGATAAAAATGCTGTGCAAATGGTCTCTCCCATGTGAATGTTTTCATGTCATGCTGTGGTGTTGTTTGTGTCCATATTGTGCAAGTATTTGCGGATGAATAGCTAAACAAACAACAGGGGTTAATAAATTAGCTGTACTATTTGTTCAGTTGAATTTGTCTTCATGGCTGAGTAATTAATCGCAATTCGCAGCTTAGTGCAGTGAGGCAAACACTCCTACATGGAAAAGACAATAAATAAATACAAACAACATACCCGATCCTAGTGAGGATACTGGTAATTGGCCACACGTGTTTGGCATAACATCTCAGATAAACCGATTTAAATCAAAGATCAATGCTACAGGAAAAAGTCCAAAAACAACAAATAAAACCTGTAAATAAAGTGCAATAAAAATTAATTATTATTACAAAACTTTTAAACATAAAAGAAATAAAACAGTATTGATTATTGTATATATTTTAATAAATTACATATTACATTTTAAATACATAAAAATTATATAACTAAAATAATATTTTATAATAATAAATATCATACAACTATTATCTAAAAAATAATGATCTAAAACAATATTATCTAAAAATAATAAATTATATATAAATTAATATGTATATGTATATAAACAATATTTTTTTACATATAATTTTCATATTTGTACATTAATAATAAAAAATAATTTTATAATTTAAATACGGATGTTGAAAGAGGAGCTGTGGGGAGACAGTCCAGATTTCGAGTGCAGACCGGCGTTCCCTTCAGTCAGTACTTGTCTATTACCTCGACGTAACCCTCCAGTCCAATTCCCATTACCCCTGAGAGGTGTACAAATCCAATTATGCCACAGTGTCAAGGCTAATATATTTTAATAAATTACATATTACATTTTAAATACATAAAAATTATATAACTAAAATAATAGTTTATAATAATAAATATCATACAACTATTATCTAAAAAATAATGATCTAAAACAATATTATCTAAAAATAATAAATTATATATAAATTAATATGTATATGTATATAAACAATAAAATAAAATGTAATACATTTTATATTTTAGATCATTTTACATATTTTTTTACATATAATTTTCATATTTGTACATTAATAATAAAAAATAATTTTATAATTTAAATACGGATGTTGAAAGAGGGGCTGTGGGGAGACAGTCCAGATTTCGAGTGCAGACCGGCGTTCTGCCAGTACTTGTCTATTACCTCGACGTAACCCTCCAGTCCAATTCCCATTACCCCTGAGAGGTGTACAAATCCAATTATGCCACAGTGTCAAGGCTAAAAATACCCGTAGCACGCACTGATTTGAAAGGTGGCGAATTAAAATTGCAACACAGCAGGTTTATGTGGTTTTGTGATATTGTACGCGAGCGCAGCCAACTGCGGCTACACGTGACACGGTTGATTCTGAACGCGGGTAACAGGTCTGCTGTAGACGGCAATTACAGCACTCCCATGAGGTCTCATCAGGCTGGGGTACTCACAAACCCACATACAATGCTATTCACAACAAGCTCTTAAATATAAATCGCACAGACTACGACTACACAGAATTCAGAGAATTCAAGAAAAGCCGTGGTCTGTTTGTGTCTTTTCAGCTCAGAATACAGTGGAGGGGTCCTTGTATCTGGTGAAAAGGAAGTTCAGGTCACTGTTCCAGGGCTTAATTAATGAATTGTATACATACACACACACACTCACTCACACACACACACTCACACACACACTCACTCACACACACACACACACACACACACACACACAAACTCCGCAGCACATATCCCGGAGAGCCTCTTCATGGGCAGAAGTAAAAGAAGAATGCTGAGAGAGAGGGAATAAACAGAGAAGTGAGTGTGAGGAAAACATAAAGAGAGAGAATAATAATGGTTGAAAATCATTATAATGAGCTCATATAATCAGCTACTGAAAGGAATAGAAAGATCCAGATGCTGTTTTCTAAAGCAAACATGACTTTTACTTTTGCTCATACTTAGGGTTAGTATTAAACTTTAGCGAGTAAAAAATCTACAAACACAAGACCATGATGCTAGCAACACTAACGTCATGAGTTTGATTCCCAGGGAATGCATGAACTGATCAATGTATACCCTGAATGCAACGTAAGTTGCTTTGAATAAAAGTGTCTGCCAAATGCATAAATATTAGAGTATTAGTTTTCCAAGCAATCAGAATTATGTTTTTCCCTGGTAGATGATGATAAGCTAAACAATCCCATTGACTGTAATTGAAAAGGGTGTAATTGTATCATAAATTGTGTTTCTTAAAGGTGCAGTAAGCAATTTCTGGATTGGACTGAGCCTCAAAACACACTTCTAGCCATTCACCAGTAGGGGGCGTGTCCATGGCCGGACTTACCATTGGGCTTGAATGGGCTGCAGCCCAGGGGCCCCACCTTAACCCGTTTTCATTTGTTCAGTTATGTGCCAGTCAGAAATTATTAGCCACATTTCAACAGCACGCACAGGCCAGCCAAGGGCTAACAACTTCCAGCTTTCAACTACGACATTCGAAGAGGAGTCCCAGATCGAGGGAGATTATCAGTGGTCTTGTATGTCTTCCATTTTCTAATAATTGCTCCCACAGTTGATTTCTTCACATTAATCTGAAGAGTTTTGAGCGCTCTCTCCCATCCAAAGACTATAGAATACCCTAATATCTTACAGGGACTTTGTCCCGTCTCACAAAGTATGAAATTTCATCAAAACGATTAAAAAAAATATCTCTATACAGTGGTGTGAAAAAGTGTTGGCCCCCTTCCTGATTTCTTATTTTTTTGCATGTTTGTCACACTTTAATGTTTCAGATCATCAAACAAATTTAAATATTACACAAAGATAATGCAAG
>NW_015505775.1:217174-278769 GCF_001515645.1 Sinocyclocheilus grahami | reverse complement strand
ATGAACTGTCTTTAACTGAAAAATTAGTGTTTACTATTGTCATTTTGCATTATTGACACACTATTTTCCTAATTAATGCTGTTCAGTTGCTTTGACACAATCTGTATTGTTAAAAGCACTATATAAATAAAGGTGACTTGACTTGACATGTAGTTAATTAATATTACTCCGTACTTAAATGTATAATTACACCGTAACAAGGACACCTTAAAATAAAGTGTAACCAAAATGTTTTTGAAATAAATACTTACATATTTGAAACACTAAAATTATATAATTATTTTAATATTGTATAATTTAAATATTTAACATTTTATATTTTTAGATAATATTAATTTTAGATTATATTAATAATTTAAAATATATATATTTTTTAAATGATTTGTGCAACTTCTATTATTAAAATAGTTTCTATTTGAATTAGGGCTGCACGATAAATCGAAATGGAATCGAGAGCGCGATTCGACAGAAGCTGTGATTGTCATGCGTATCTTTCAGTGAAGCACAGTTCTGTGATCAGCAGTAAATCTCCATCCGAAGGCCAGAGGGCGCTCTCACGCTGAAACTCCAAATACGCCTCGCAAAAGAAACCCAGGAAATGCCTATCGCTGCAGCTGAATAAACAGAAGATTCAACTGCTTTCATTGATTCAACGTGACTAATAAACACACGACTACAGCAATATATGGTTTATCTGAGTTCTTATTATTATAATTTTCATTAAAATAAAGTATATTTATAATGCAATGTCTTTATCACTGCTTAAATACCATGAAATATGTTGTGTGCCTTATTCTGTGTAAGAAGCCACATCATCTCACAGAAGGATTTATTTCAAACACTCGACTGACGTTATGAAGTGAGTTTGGAGTAAAAATATGTTATTAAATGTGGTATTTTTACATGCTTTCAGATGGAGCAGCATTTACCTCACAGAGCCGTAGTTCACTGAAAAGCTATGCAAACAGTTGTCATTATCGCGAACGAGTTCTTTGATTTCAGAATCGCACAATAAAATTGTCTGCGATTTTTTTGCGTAACTTGTCAGTGAACTACGGCCATGTGTAGTAAATTCTGCTCCATCTGAAAGCACGTGATGATGATTTCCTGCTGATTACAGAACCGGCATTACTATCAAAATGCGCATTCGATTAATCATGCACCCCTAATTTGAATATTATTTTAAAATTAAAATTAAATTTTCAGCATCATTACTCCAGTCTTCAGTGTTACATGATCCTTCAGAATCATTCTAAGATGCTGATTGCTGCTCAAGAAACCTTTTTCATTATCAGTGTTGAAAACACAGACTGAACTGACTTGACTTTAGCTACATCTACAAATAAGAATAGCATATACACTTGTTGCTAAAATCTTTTGATTTGGACTAGTAATCAACCACCTTGCACACCCTAGAAAACGCATAGCAAAATGCTAAGAACCGATCATCAGAAAACATTAGCAACACCCTCACAAAAACACTCTAATATCATGTTAGCAACTTTGTTTTTCCAGTCAAGGCAAAATTCACATTTTCTGCAGAAAATGTCAAAATCTAGATCGTAGTACATTGTGCACACATGGGAAAACAACACGAGAGCTGGAGAAACAATGAAAGACCATGAAAGAATGACTAAAACAAACAGGACAAGAGAGAGAACGAGTGTGAAAGAGAAAAAAAGATATCTGGTTGTGATCAGGCTAGAATATGAAACCCAGGGGCGCAAGGAAGCACAGAGGTGAATCAATGATGGATGACATCAAGACAAGCTGAAGATACTTTACTCTTCCACATGTTCACAAACACACACACTCTATCTCTCTCTCTTACTGTAGCCTTGAACGAACCCAACATGAGACAACCTGCCTTTAATTCTCTCTCTCTCTCTTCATACAGTGCCTCCAACCACTTTTCTTTCCTCTACTCTCCCAACCCTCCAATCATCACTGTCTGTCTCCCACTGGAAGCTCCAATATTCCCTAATTAAATCCCGAACTGTCGCCCAATCATGCTCCTGCAGCTGCTTTTGAGGATATACTATCAGGATATCTGTTAAAGAGAAAATACATATACGGCAGGAACGCTACTGATAAAAGGAAAGACCTTGTGATGCTCTCTGATCTCAAATGAGTCCCACAGACATTTGTATTCATATCAGCTTCCATTGAAATGCACTGTGTGTGCTCATAGCAGAATAGACCTGCAAGAACAGACACTTCAAAAGCTGGAATATAAAGACCACAGGCCTCAAGATTGCGGGTTGGCTCGGATGAACACACATGCTAACACAGCCAACCCAACAGAGAAAAATGGCAGATTAACCTGTAGCCCTATTTGGACAGAATTAAGTCTTGAATCTTTAGGCAATTTAGCCTATTCTGTATGCTTATGATCAACTCCTAAATATCCAGTAGCTTAAATTTGATTTTAGCTGCAGTGTCTGCAACACTGTCCATCATGTCCTGTTTCTTGAGCTCTGACACCTGCAGATTTCAGACAGGCATGTAATATTTAAAAAGAATACTTTTTGTAACTGTTTCTCCTCTGGCAGTCTTTTTTCTTTTATCTTTTTGTTGCACATTTATGAGTTATGGTTATGCTAGGTTGGGATTTGAACCTAGGTTCACTCACAACCTGAACAAGAGCTTAAATAGCACTAGACTAAAGGTCCACCGAAAAGCAATAACTATAATGATAACTATATTAACATCAACACTAATGGATGATAACTTCATGTTTATTCTTTAAAGTCGAATGGATTTTGATTGGCTGTTAATCTTTTTATTGTTCATCAGCTGGAAAAAGTAACTGCTCAGAAAGTGATCATTCCTGTGTATTATTATCATTATAACATTATTTTTAAATTCATAGTCATATTATAAAATTTTGAACAGAGAAAACGGTTTCATGATCATGCTTAGAATCAAATGAGCAGTGTTATTTTAGTATTAATTGATATACAATTGTAGTATGTATTAATCTATTGAATTAACTTTTATATTTATATTTCCCAAAAAAAATTTTTTTCTAAGTTAATTTTAATTTTAGTTTACATTTTAGTAAATTTGTCATTTTGTCATTGTTAAGTGCATTATGTTTATAAAACATGCATTATTATTTATTAGTATTTTTTTATGTACTTTTTATTTAAATTTTTATTTTTTAAAAATTATTTCAGTGTTATAGTTTTACTAGTACTTATACTTAAAATTAGAAATGTTGATTTGGCAACTAACTGAAAGAAATAAGTTACGTTTTTCAAAATAGGTTTTTCATCTAATATTTGTATTTTATTTCAAATACCAAAAACCATGTTCAATAGTTTCAGTTTTAGTTAACAGTAACATCACTGCACATGAGGTAGATTTTGTGAGGTAGAATAAAAATTGTATCCAAACTCATGGCCTGGTGAAAGTGAAATTCTGGGTTGCAATGCCAACCTCAGCCCCAAACATATACACACATAAACACCTCCCTCACAGTCTCTGGGGTCTAATGTACTTTTACTTCTTACGCCATTGTGACCTGCAGTCTTGGCTTGAGCGTACACCTTTGCTACATGACACAGCAATCACCCTCAGTGGGCTTTTCTATAGGCAGGAGGCAGCAGGGATGTAGGAAAAGCAATTATGGGATCTGCTCAGGAGTACAGTAAAAAAAAAAAAAAACCGGCAAAACAAAAAGCCTGGTGAGGAAACACACTTTTGAGACACAGACATGATGTTGCATTCCACAGTCCTGCTAGGCACTTGTCTTTCAGAAATCTACACATTTATTTAACACACACAGACTAGAGAAAATGAGGTCAGACAGTAAAGCACATTTACACTTTTGCAGGTTTTGCAATCGATTCCTGGAGTTGCATTAATGAGATACAAATCAGAGAGTGGAAATCAATTACCAGCAACACGTACGGTTTGTGTTAAATCATGAATCTTACCCAGGACTCTACTCTATTTATTAATTTAATTGTTTTTCATTAGTTGTGTCTGCTAACACTAGCATCACTAAAACTACATCTCATACTTAGGGTTTGGTATTTTAGTAACCTCTAAACACTAAGTATTAAACAATTAAATTGGCTTGTAATTCAAAATGAATGATACCTCAAATCACGTAAACTTACTTTTCTAATGCCTTTTCACTCAGTTTCCATTGAATTTGGAATCTTATCCATATCTAGAGACCAGAATACTACACATATTGACTTGGACCTGTAAAGAATAGCAGTGTTTCCCCTGCCATTATATTAGGGGGGCACCCCGCCCCCCCTTTGAAGGTCAAGTTAATTTTATAAATTTTTATTTTCTATATAGTGCCAGATCACAACAGAAGTCATTTAAGGTTACCCTTCCTATAGAACAGGTCTATACCTTGTTTATTTAATAAAAAAACTAAATCGCCTTATGTTATTTATCTTATTTACATGAAGGCATGACATTTCTGTCTCTACATGGTCGCGCATTTACAATGCTCCTCTGCTCTCTGTATCACTCACTCACTCACTCACACTCACACACACACACACGAACACACGCGAACACACACACACACAGGTAGGGCCCTATGATTTCCGCGATGCGGAAAATGCAGATGGAATCGCGGAATCCAGTCATAAAAACGGAATTTACTGTATAATGCGGAATGTCACAAAATTTGTCAAACTTTCAATTAATTAATCAAAAGTAGGCGATTACACTTAAATATTTACTAGTATCTGTAAATATTAAGCCACAAAAAGATTATTTAAACATGAATTCTGCGTGTCTCTGTGTTAATGAATGGCGCAGACGCGCGGTTTTGTTTACTACATGCATACTGAAGCGTGCGTGACGGTCAAAAAAATATTAGCGTCAGTAGTCTCACTAAATGAAGACATAAATAGGCATACATGAACAGCATCTCCAAAACTGCTCTGAGAGTTACTTCATGAGCATTTTACCAATTCATTTGAGTAAAACTAGCCTCATATCACACAGGCAACCATCAAAATAAAAGTTTGGTTTAACACCGTGCCAGAGATATTGTTCAATAGAATGTACATAATACTACTAATACTATTAGTACTACTACTAAAATTAAAACTTTAATTTTTAAGGAATAATCATAACATTTCTTCCATGTTTTATTGTTAATAGTAAATCCCCTTTGTTTGGCGAAAAATAAAGTTTGTTTAATTTTCAATAATTAAAAGATAACTTAAATTAATGTATTATGCCTAATTTCTGAGGGAAAAAAATGTCATAAGGCTACATTACGAATAAATTTGAATAAATTAAGTTGTTTTATGCATTCAATGATTATTGTTTGGTAACAATAAAACTATGGTGAGAAAAAATAAAAAATTTCATAGGGCCCTAAGCATATAGTTTTTATTTTATTTTATTTTTAATAAATGTATGTGAAATTGTATGAGTTTCATGGTTTTAATTAATTAGACATGCTTTTTGATGAATACAATTACATTTAACTGTTAAAAGGGAGTCCAGAAAAAAGCGGAACCCAGAAGAATTTAAACAGAAATTTGAAAAAAAACATAAAACGGAATTTCATAGGGCCCTACACAGGTGAGCACACTCCCAGAAAATGTCAATCACCAATATAAAAAAGCTGTAAACCTAGGGGAAACCCTGAATAGCGTTAGTAACTGAAAAGCAACAACCTGACAACCACCTTGGCATCATACCGGTGAGTTTTTCATCGGAAAAACACTTATATTGTCTCCAAAAAAAAAGAAAAGAAAAAAGAGTTTGTTTGTTAGTTTGCATATTATTGCCTGGAACTGTTAGAGATAATGAATCCATAATATTCATACATGCATATTTGATTAAGTCATGTTCAAATCAATGGTGCAAATCACATATAACGATCATTTCCATTAAAATGTCTTATTAAAGTGTGTACATTTTAGGTGACAACATTTGCTGCCTTTGTAAGATTGCTTAGAAACAGAAAAAGAACAGCCTCAATAAGCAGCATTAAAACCTAAACAAGATTTATATGCCATTTTAACCCAAACTCATAAACGTATCATAAACAGAGAAACAAACAAAAATGAAATATAGGACTTCTTACACACTATGCGACAGTAATACTGTTAAACAAACCTTATTCACTGTATAAAGTCTGGTTTACTTTCATTTATATTAAAATGAACAGATACATTTATAATAAATACAATAAAGCCAGAACCAACCCTAATTTTTTAGCTGAGTCAAAAATAGTAACAAACACCAGCATTTCACTAAATATTTAAATTCAATGAAATTAGGCTATATACAATGAGACTACAATTTACTTAAAACAACGTAATAAATCATGGGAACAAATTAAAAAATTCTTATTTTGTGCCCATTATATTTTTCTGCATGTTTGTGCAGGTCTCGGCGTATATTTTTATCTCAGTGTGACATTAAAGAAAGATAGGTCGAAACCCCAAGTGTTGCTCACACACAAACACACACCACAGGACTGATGGCTGCTCTGTCAATGTAAGTCTGAAGGATGGCATGAAACGTCCAGAGACGGAGTGCTAATCAGCCCATGCGATGATAAATGTCCCTTCCTGCACCATGCATCATCAATTGTAGTCTACTCTCTGAGGATCAGGAAACAGTCCTCCATAAAATGCATTGCACACACACACACACGAATAGTTGATTTGAACTGTTCTGGAACAGTGTTGTAAATACAACTTAACCACTGATTTCTAGTTGCATCCTCTTTTGGAAGGCCAAACAAAGTATTTTCACTTTCGCAACGAAACACACAGCGTCTCCACGACATGGCGTGGAGCACCACGTGGAGCAACAATACTACAGCGAGAATCAAAGTTACGACTTCTTTCTTTGCGTAAACATTTGGGCGGTGTTATGCAAATCTTCCCACACAGTGACGTAGACATGTGGGGGCGTGTTTAAACCAGGCGTTTTAGGAGAGCGTGGACGAGTCTTCACTTTTAAATACAATATCTCTTTGGATTTGAGACTTTAGTCTTTGCAACTTGGGATCTTATCTATTCACCAACAGCTTGTAACACTCCAAAGAGAAAGAAAAACTTCAAATCGCATAATATGACCCCTTTAAAGCTATAAAAAAAATATAGATAGGTAGATTTAATCAAAGATTATCGTATTAAATATGATTAAAACAATAAAGGACCAGCAAAGCAACAAACGGATTGATCAGAAAAGAGCGTTAAAACGATAGAATGTTAAAATGGTAAAAAATATACAGAATGTTAAATCAACAAAATGATAAAACAATAGACCGTTAAAGTGATCGACTGATACAGCGATACAACATTATATACCGTTAAAGCAATAGACAAAAGCAATAAAAAGAGCCTCTTGTTGATACATTTACGTTACATGGAGAGTAAACTTGAAGTGTTCTCATATCCTTCCTCTGCTGCGCATTTATCAACGCAAAATACAACAGCAGCTGTAATTTTACAACAAGCTTATATATGCTGAAAAATGTTGAGAGAGGGAAAGCCTGTTATCCTACAGTACTGGTTGTGGGCTGCACTCACAGCGCTACATCAAAGACTTTCATCATATGAAACACGGTTAAGGCCTAAACATATTAGATTCTCCTGCAGCTTTGAGAAAGATATGATCTCCAATATAAAGTTATAAACGACAAAGTGTGGTGAGCTTTCACACTGATACACTCCAGTCATCAATCCTGCTCCATACATGGCACAAGACGAGACTCCTGATTGGCCGGCTGTGAGGAGCCCCAGTAAACAAGGCTTCCTATTGGCTGCAGGAATGTTCTTCATTAAAAGATTCCGTGGACGAGGGGTTGATCTTGAATGGGCTGCAGAGCATTCTTATGATAAATGAGTATGAAAATATAAGCCCACCTTCCCCCAATATTCCTTCATCATAAAAAACTGAAGAAAAACAATGCAAGGAGGAAAATAGCTCACATATTTGGTATTAAGACGGGAAGAAATATGTGTTAGAGAAAGTCGAGTAGTGTCTTAAAGGGATAGTTCACCCAAAAAATGAAAACTGTTATCATTTACAAACTCACGTGTCATTTCAAATCCTTAAGTTTTTCTTCTGTGCAACACTAAAGAAGCCATTTTTTTATCCATACATTTCATTGCATAGATAAAAACAGCTACCTTTTTGTGTTGAAAGCTACAGGGTTGAAGGTGAATAAATAATGACGTGATGATTGGCAACTTTTAAATTAACATTTACATCCATTTATAATCCAGATAAACAACTGAATTCAAGAATTTAATATAATGAATACATAAAATGTGTTATTTTTTTATCCAATTTCATGTTAATAATGTCATAACTTGACAGCGATTGACCTCATTGTCAAGTTTATTAATCCTTAAGTTTTTCTTCTGTGCAACACTAAAGAAGCCATTTTTTTATCCATACATTTCATTGCATAGATAAAAACAGCTACCTTTTTGTGTTGAAAGCTACAGGGTTGAAGGTGAATAAATAATGACGTGATGATTGGCAACTTTTAAATTAACATTTACATCCATTTATAATCCAGATAAACAACTGAATTCAAGAATTTAATATAATGAATACATAAAATGTGTTATTTTTTTATCCAATTTCATGTTAATAATGTCATAACTTGACAGCCTCATTGTCAAGTTTATTAACACAAATGTAGTATGTGATTTAATAAATATATACATTATATATATATATATATATATAGTCAATTATTATATAATATACCAAAATATATAATATTATTAATAATCCAATTTCACATTAATGATGCCATAACTTGACCGTCTCATAAAATGAGTAAAGAAAAAGATATAATCGTGGCTGATATTATATACTTTTGGTTCATTCGTCACACTGGAAACAACAGGGAGCACATTGCATTGTGGGATACTGCATACTGAATAGTTTGCTCCAACTGTGTAGTGCACATTTATTATGACAAATGTTATTAGGTAATTACAATATATAAAAATGTATAACAAATACTTTTATTTGTAATCCAATTTGATGTTAATAATGTCATAGCTTTAGAGTCTCAAAACAAGTCAAGAAAAATGAATTATTTACTTCTGTTTCATTCATGACACTGAGCACACTGCATTGTGGGATACTGCATACTGTGTAGTTTGCTACGGTTATATACCACACATTATGACAAATGTGGTATTTGTTACATACAGAAGATTCACAAACTTTGCCCAGATTTCTAAACAGTTTAGAGAGGCCTCCACTGAAGGCCTCGCTCTGAAGAGATTCCCAGTCTCTTGGGAAAGTGTAAATAACAGAATCAGTCTGGGAGGTTTTGAGACAGAGTGTCCCTGGAGGGGGAAGTCACACCTGGAGGTATTGAAGCATCAGGAGACGATGCTGAGCTTGTGCCAGAAGCCTGCAGGGGCATCGAGACCCCATGTGGAGCCAGCTTCATTTCACAATCACTCCCACACACATTCACAATGCTGGTGTTTTCTTACATGTTCTACACTGTGTGAAGCACTGTACGGGGCGGATGATAAAACAGTAGGAGGAAATCCCATTCATTCCTCGTCTTGCACGAAACACTGCAGTCGGCATGTCTCACAAAAGCTTTGAAGCACCTGTGAAATTTGTAACAGTGTTTAGAGGTGCTAATTAAACCTCAGTAGATGGTGAGTTAGTACTTACAAAACATGACCTTTGTAGAAAAGTACATTTAGATACAGAAGGTAACCTCATGACACCTATCAAGACAAGTCCAGGTTACATTTCAGCACAACAAAACCAAAGAAAATAAATAAATAAATATTTTGCATAAAGAAATGTAATCTACTATAAAGACTCTTAGAATTTTACAGATATACATATATTTAAAAAAAATATTTATGCAAAATAAGATGATTTTTTTCTGTATTTTTTAATAAACTTTTTTTAATTTAATTTCTCAATTAATTTATAATCAAATAGAGGCAGCATAATGGATATGATGTAAAAAATACTTATAAAATACATTTAACTAAGAATATATTTATTTCACATTACAGTAACAAGAACTGGGGGATGTGCTGAAAATAATGTCAATGCAAAAAATCTAAAGTGTTTTATGTGTAGTACACTTTATTTTCACATTTCACAATTTTACTCGGCGTATAATAATATTTCAAATATTATATTTTAAGTTTTATTTATATATGTTATAATATATCATATTTATATTCAAATAAGCATATAATACTAAACTATAATAATATACTTTTTTATAGTACGCTTTCTTCAAACTTTAAATATTTTTTCTAATGCAAAATATATTTATTTTATTTAAATGTGCCCTTGAGATTCATCCAGAAGGACCTAATCTTTTCTGAGTCCCATACAAATTTTAAAAAATTTATGAATAAAGAAAACAATGTCAGTAATATCGATATAAGCAGTCCAATGGTTTGAGGAATATGACAAGATATGAATCCTAATAGAAACAGTATAATCTATACTATATTAAAACCCCTTTTCATCTACTAGTGTGGGCTGACCGTGACTGGCTTAAACCTGAAGTCAAATTCAATTAAATTCAAGTTTATTTGTATAGCGCTTTTCACAATACCAATCGTTGCAAAGCAGCTTTACAGAACATTTTAAGTTTCTACATTATATTTAGGAGTAGGTTATTAGTGGTGACTAATGCAGAAATGTACAGTAAGAATCATGCAATTAGTTACAAATTACACGGAATCAAACAGATGGTGAACACTACAATGATTATACGGTGCGATTAAACTTTGCGATTGCAATTAAGCAAAATGTTGTAGTTTTATATGTTGTTCCAGGGTTAGCATCATCTGAAGTCTTCTGGGGTCTTCAAAGATATCACTGTAAAATACCGGCAGCTGTGGTTGCCAGAACTTCACCGTAAAAAATATGGTAGCAACATTTTAGGTTTTACAGATTTAACTTAAATTCACAACAAAATACCGTATTTCATTAACTGATGTAATGTTAATAAACCAACATATTGAAGTACAAATATCTGTTTTTAATCATTGTAATGCACTGATAACCACCAAAAACTGGTGGTGATGAGAAAGTCACATGATGAACCAAAGCTCATCACAAACAGCTTTTCTACGAGCTGAAGAGGGCAATACTTATATATAGAAGGTGCACAGTGTCATTCTCACAAACACTAAACCCCATCATGGTGACACACATGATACTGAAATAATGCAATAAACATTAATTTAACAACATTAGATGTAAGATTCAACCCTAATGTACACAACTGATAAGAAAAAAAATAAGAAACATGGTATTTCAACAAAAAAACATCAAATATGAAGTGTCATGCAGAGAATTCTGGGAGTGTCAATTTATGTTTTTTTACTGTAAATTATACAATGACTTTTTTTCTTTTTCACTTCCAAAAACCGTATTTTTAACACTATTTTACTGTAAAATTACATTAAATGTAATTACATTTATTCCCCGAATATAGTATGGAAACTTACTGCTAACCGGTTAACAGGTTTTTACTGTAGCATTTTTACAGTCTTCAACCCTCTACATTGCGAGTAAATCACTCGCATATGCGACTAAATCTTCACTCTGGGCGACTAAATTATGTCTAATATTAGCCAATGGCTAATAACTTCTCAGATTTTACTCGCCAGTGTGTGAGTTGGAGGCTAAGTATAAGTTAAGCACAAATATATTTTTACTCGCCGAACACTCTCTGACTGAGCACTTCAGAGTTTTACTCTCCGTCAAACGATCTGAGCTATTTTTCAGTTCATCTCAATGGATGTGCAACACACCTGTATTTGACATACCGTGAACTCTAGTGTGAAGGCGCACGACTCGCCGTCGCTTTGTCTCACATACACGCAGAGAGAGAGAGCGAGAGCGAGAGCGCGAGAGCGAGAGAGCGAGAGAGCGAGATAATTGACGCGCTACATGTAAACGATATTCTTTGTTGTATTTTCTTGTCAAAATAACGGAGTTCCTTTGGAATTCTTCAACTTAAGAACTGCCAGTTTCTCCGGTAGTGGGCGAAACTAATGCGCAAACGGCAGTCTCATTGGCTGGCGCTCACCTATTATCGTCCCTGTTTTGATTTCAGCAAATCAGTTCGAGCGAACGTACACAACCTGATTAATATTCATGAATCCAGTAGCTCATTAATCCTTAGTGGGTTTTATATTGTTCTTATTAGCAGAATTCGTATCATTAGAGTAAATCACTCGCATATGCGACTAAATCTTCACTCTGGGCGACTAAATTATGTCTAATATTAGCCAATGGCTAATAACTTCTCAGATTTTACTCGCCAGTGTGTGAGTTGGAGGCTAAGTATAAGTTAAGCACAAATATATTTTTACTCGCCGAACACTCTCTGACTGAGCACTTCAGATTTTTACTCTCCGTCAAACGATCTGAGCTATTTTTCAGTTCATCTCAATGGATGTGCAACACACCTGTATTTGACATACCGTGAACTCTAGTGTGAAGGCGCACGACTCGCCGTCGCTTTGTCTCACATACACGCAGAGAGAGAGAGCGAGAGCGAGAGCGCGAGAGCGCGAGAGAGAGAGATAATTGACGCGCTACATGTAAACGATATTCTTTGTTGTATTTTCTTGTCAAAATAACGGAGTTCCTTTGGAATTCTTCAACTTAAGAACTGCCAGTTTCTCCGGTAGTGGGCGAAACTAATGCGCAAACGGCAGTCTCATTGGCTGGCGCTCACCTATTATCGTCCCTGTTTTGATTTCAGCAAATCAGTTCGAGCGAACGTACACAACCTGATTAATATTCATGAATCCAGTAGCTCATTAATCCTTAGTGGGTTTTATATTGTTCTTATTAGCAGAATTCGTATCATTATTATCTTATCAGTATTTTTTTTTTTGTACATAAACACTGAATGACCAAGAAAGCACAACCAACAGTTCAGTTAAAATGACTAATATGCATTCATACATGGTTATCAAGTTTTAATTCTAATTCCTAAAGTTCTAACATTAAATAATATTGATTATCATATTATAATGCTTGACTGACTGATGTTAAGAGTGTACTTTCAGAGATTTAAAAAACTGGCATTTTACAAACATTATATATATATATATACTAATCAACATTTGAAGTGGATCAAAACCTTTCATCAAAGTTGTCCTAAAACCAAAATGCATTCTTGTCTTAGGACGACGTTGATGAACGTTTTTTGATCCACTTCAAATGTTGACTAATATATATATATATATATATATATCTATCTGTCAGACATCAGTCTGGCGAGTAAACTAAAAAATGTACTAGCCAATGGCGATTCAATTGCAAAGGTGTCCGTAGAGGGTTGAGTCTTTTACTGTTAAAATCACACTTTTTACAGTATACTAATATAAGTCAATGGAAGTCATTATATAAGTTAAAGGGGTCATATGATGCTGCTAAAAAGAACATTATTTGGTGTAATGAAATGTGTTTATGTGGTTTAAAGCAAAAAAAACATTATTTTCCACATACTATACATTGTTTCTTCTCTATGCCCCGCCTTTCTGAAACGCGTCGATTTTTACAAAGCTCATCGATCTGAAAAGCGAGGTGTGCTGTGATTGTCCAGCTATCCAGTGCGTTGTGATTGGCCAAATACCTCAAGCGTGTGACGGAAATGTTACGCCCTTTACCATATTGTGATGATGCCGTGTCCGGCCGGAGCGATGATTCAAAAACGTGAAAAACCATTATAAACGAGGCATTCGTTGCATCCAGTGGGGACATGATTATGGATTATAATGACTTATACTGTCTTTTTAAGCGTTGCGTTGCATCGCGCCGCGTAAACATAAAACCATGTCTGCATTTGTGATCGGAGAAATGACAAACAACAAGCTCTACTCTACACTGCCCAAAAAACTCGCTTCAAATATATAAAATATAAAAACTCTTTAAATATAAAAAACGTACTTACAGTCTGTGAGTCAGAACAGCCGGCATTGTAGTCTACTCTCCCAGGATCAGGAAACGGTCCATCATAAAATGTGCTGCACACATCTGAATATTTGGGTTGAAGTGTTCTGGAACAGTGTTGTAAATACAACTTAACCACTGATTTCTAGTCGTGTCCATTTTTGGACGGCCAAACAAAGTAGTTTTTCGCTTTCACAACGAAACACAGCGTCACACACGGCGGCCTAGAGTGAGCGGCAGCGGCCTAGGGAGAGCAGAGGCCGGGGCTAGAGTGAGCAGAGGTGGCGGGCTTGAGAACGGCGCACTACAGCGAGAATAAAAGTTACACCTTTCTTTGCGTGAACATTTGGGCGGCGTTATGCAAATCTTCCCACATAGTGATGTAGATATGTGGGGGCATGTTAGAACGAGCAGTTTTAGGTAGGTGTGGCTGACTCTTAACTTTTATAAAGAATATCTCTTTGGATTTGAGACTTTAGTCTTTGCAACTTTACAGATCTTCTTTATGCACCAAGAGCTTGTAACACTCCAAAGAGAAAGGAAAAATTGAAATCGCATCATATGACCCCTTTAAAGGTTTAGTTAACTATTAGATTAAATTAAATGCGTCACACAAGTGCACTTATGCTAGTTTTCAACTATCCCGAGGTAAACCTTCTTTAAAACCCATTAAATAGCCCCACCAACTATTAAATCTCATTGCTCCAAAATTCTGCTCCACATATTTGTATACCAAACATCATATCTTTGAAGCGATTCTGTTGCATAGCTCAATATTTTCACTCTCAGTGCTGACTGAAAAAGAGAGCAGTGTAATAGTGTTTACCGCGGTATCCAGAGGTGTCCTGAGGTAACCTCTGTGGTTTGTGTGCTGTTACTGCACTCAGACAAGCCTGAAAGTCTCATGGAAGAATATGGAGCAGGATCTCTGTCTGCAGACACACTGACTCACTGAACCTCACCATGTAAGTGTGCTGAGCGTGTCTGTAATAAATCACACACAGAGGAGCATTCCCACACTACAGGAGCTTACTTTGAAGAGATAGTGTGTCTGTATCACAGCACATTTGAGTGTGGAGGAGAGGAATAGGGGACATATCGCTTTCAAAGATCACAGTCTTAGATTGGCGAGTTGCTGTGCAGAGCATGAAGGTGACCTCTAAGCTCTAATAACCACACGCACACACACTCAGTATCAGAGACTGTGAGGTCTGACAGCATTCTGTCTATACATTCACAATTCAACATGGCCTCAAGTGTCTTGCTTTTATAAAATGGGACATAAATAATAAATACAAACAAATACAGTAATATTCATCAAATTCCATGTTTCAGCTACAACATATAATCCCTGACATTTAAACAACAACAGTGCTATTCACAGTATCAAAGTAAACGGGCGTTTCAAAAGCTAGTGCACTGCCTTGCTGTCTTGTTGCCTACATAGTTAGCATCATAAATTAAATTAGTAATATTTTTCATAGAAGAAAGAGGCTACTGTTCAAAAGTTTGGGGTCAGTAAGATTTTCTTCTTTTTTTGATAGTAATTGGCCTAATAAATTTATTCAGCAAGGATGCATTAATTTGATTGATGCATCACAGTTTCCACAAAAAATATTAAGCAACTGTTTTCAACATAAAAATAAGAAATGTTTCTTGAGCAGCAGATCAATATATTAGAATGATTAGAAGAATCATGTGACACTGAAGACTGGAGTAATGATGCTAAAATTCAGTTTTGTCATCACAGAAATAAATTAGATTTAAAAATATATAAAAAATAGAAAACGGTTATATCAAATCACAATAATATTTCACATTATTCCTGTTTTTACTGTATTTTTGACCAAATAAAGAAGAGAAACAGTGAAAAGTGAGAAACATTTTTGAACGGCAGTGTATACAGTATATAGCAAACAGAAATACTGGGGAAAAATTTCAATTTTGTAATTAGATTGGGTTATTCGATCAATAACTTTTGCACTAAATTAAATATATTTATAATCTACATTTCACCTCACAACTTGTTTGTCGTCTTGTGTTTCTACACTAAGCTTGTCGCAATGCATTTTCTGTGAAATGCAATTAGAATTTCGTCAAAGCAAGGTATCTAGATGTTGCATAATTTTGCCTTAAAATACTATCTAGACAGGCAACTCACTATAATTTTGAACAGGGGGAGAAGTTAGTCTGCCTCTTATCTACAAATCATTACCCTCTATCCTGTACTAGGGTTGCAGACACTATAATTTCCTTATCACTATCTGAACTGAAGCGGAATTGGGTTCTCCCAGAAGATGAGAACCTTACACACACGTGTGCACATTGCCAGTCTAAGCGTTTCTGAAGCTGTTATATCCATGCACATGAATGGAAGCTCAATGAGATAGAAAAGCGACTGAACAGCATTTTAATATCAAGTTCACTGGCACTGGAAGATATGAGCATCCCTAACCATGCACTTAAACATCCATAACTAGACAAATACCACAAACACACATACACTAAACATAATGCATGGTTTACAAACAAATTATGAGGTATAAGACAAATACATGTTCTAATGCTATATTATTAAAGCATAACATGTGTTTAATCCAGAATACAAAACTGTGAACTGCAATCTCCTACAATGCAATCTGATCAGAATGAAGCGTTGTAAAATGTAAACACCTCTGTATGAATTTCTGTCACCTCTGATTATAACACAATCATTCACATGTCTCTTACAGGACGGGTGAGAACTCCTAACAGCCAATAAATTAACATAATTTTACATTCAATTACCATGAACAATTTAAAGCTTTTATCCAGAGCTTCCAGCGCTTGTAATGTGATTAGGAAGAATCTCCCTGATATAATGTGTTATTTCTTCTGAGAACAGAAAAGGCAGAATTTTTTTATTTTTATGAAAAGTCCTAGTTTGCCCCCATCAAAGGTGATAGAGAAGCCAATCTACAATGGGGAGACAGACCCTTAAAGACACCACTCGACTCTGTCTTGATTAATATTTGATCAGTGGAACAGACCGGTCCTGATGCTTATTGATCTCCACTATTACCCCACGGTTATAGTATTGACCAACCTTTGCAGGTGACTGCAGACACCTTCTCGATCCTGGAAGTTACTGTCAGTCAAAAATCTCATCCGAGTTCTATAAGATCAGACATTACCTTACATTATAGAAAGATTATGACACAACGGCACTCCAAAGTCCCGTCCCATAGCCTGCTAAAATGGTAAGGGGTCAGAGGCACACCACCACAGTGAAGGGTCTTGAAATGGTAGGTTGTGAGAAGACTCTGATATCAAATGACAACAACAGCAATTTGATAGTCAGTGCATAAAATTAATAAATGTACCCCCAAAATAAATTTTAAATGAATAATAAAAATATAAATACATTTTATATAAAATAAACAAATTTAAAATAGAAATAGAAATACAATAAATAATGAATTTTCCCACATTAAACTGTTATTAATATAATTGTTGTTAGTAATCATATTTTTTATGTCATACAATTACTTTTGTAAATAACTTACTAATAATGTATTACTTTTATTATTATTGTTATTATTAAAAACTAATAAATCATCATTGCAATAAAAATGTTTTACAAAAGTATTAATAATACGATTAAATATTACTACTACTACTACTAATAATAATATTTTACAATGTTTACACGTTATTATTATTAAATAGTAACTATTATTATTATTATTATTATTTAATATAATACTTTTGTGTGTGTGTGTATATATATATATATATATAGTATGTTAAAAAATATTGTAACACTTTTGTAAATAAAATGTATTTACAAAAGTGTTACAATAATTTTTAACATACAAATATATATATATATATATATATGCTCCTCTGTATCACTCACTCTCACTCTCACTCACACGAACACACACACACACACACACAAGTATTATATTAAATAATAATAATAATAATAATAATGTTATTCAATCCATAACTGCATGTATTAAATATTAAATTTCTATAATAATAATAAATAAAAAGTCATTATTAATAGTAATAATAATAAAATATTAATTAAAAAATTCACTATTATTATTATTATTATTATTAAAATAATTAAAATAATATTGTGAAGTGAAGGCTTCAAGTGGCTCATCCTATTTTAATTTAGAACTCTTCATTTTATAATAAAGCATTCACCGTGGAAAAATAACATGAGCAAATATTAACCAATGCATAATGGAATCAATTTGCCCTTTAAAATGACATTAAGGTCTGCGGTAGATTAAATCTAAGTGCATCAGAGCAGAGATAACATCCGTCATATGAGTTTTTAATTAAGCATTGTTTTCGCTTGTATTTGCAGCTAATGTTGTTGTGTGTTTGTACGATCGAATAACCAGACTCCCCCATTCCTATTTCTGCTGTCTTTCTGCTGTGGAGGGCTATTAATGGTTAAGATTACAACACCAGAACGTCCTTGAGCTCCCGGCAGGACGGCCCCTCTTCTCTGTGCGAAGACAAGCTCTTCTCAGCAAGAAAATGGCCTGGATTAAGACGAGGACATGACAGACCTGTTCTGCAGATCAGTTTGGCCAAAGCCCATTGTTAAAAGCTCAGAGAACCCATTTGACCGTTCACCTCAAAGGGTTTTCTGTTACAGATCTAAAAGTATAGCAATGCAGTACTCACCAAATATACAGGTTTGGGCCATGCTATGATCACGTAAACCACTCTGGAGATGGTGGGTGGGTATTAATTCATTTCACATGATCTTTGCTTAATAGTTCAACATGGGTGTCAGCATTAGTACAGCATACTAACACTTACACGACTTAATTTGAAAGTGGGTGCTGAGAGCAAACATACATGTGCTTGCATTCGCCCGAAGCAACATCCCACGCATGCACACCAACACATATATATCACATAAAGCATACTCGTCATCATGCATGCAGTCAATAAAACTAATCTCCACTGACCACGCAACAACACTAAGGTCATGTGAATCCACAGTATATGAAAACATGATCTGTACATTTTCTGAAGAAAAAAAGATGAAGGGTGGATGGTTTCCAAGGAGTTACTATCTATCTATCCTAAATCCATCCATCCATTTATCCAATATCTATCTATTCATCCATCTATCCAACAATCTATCTCTATCTATCCATCCATCCATCCATCTTTCCCTCCATTCCATCTATCCATTTATCCAATATCTATCTATCCATCCATCTATCCAACAAAGGGTGGATGGTTTCCAAGGAGTTACTATCTATCTATCCTAAATCCATCCATCCATTTATCCAATATCTATCCATTCATCCATCTATCCAACAATCTATCCATCCATCCATCCATCTTTCCCTCCATTCCATCTATCCATTTATCCAATATCTATCTATCCATCCATCTCTATATAGCCGTTCATCCATCCATCTATATTATCTATCTGTCTATTATCCATCCATCCATCCTTCTAATCTATCTATCTATCTATCCAACAATCTCTATATAGCCATTCATCCATCCATCTATATTATCTATCTGTCTATTTTATCCATCCATTCATCCTCCTTATCTATCTATCTACCTACCTATCTCTATGCATCTATCTATTCCTCCATTCCATCTATCCATTTATCCAATATCTATCCATCCATCCATCTATCTATCTCTATATATCCATTCATCCATCCATCTATATTATCTGTCTATATTATCCATCCATCCATCCTTCTTATCTATCTATCAGCACTGTTATTGTTAACTAAATCTTTATTTATTTAATAATCTTCTTGGTCACTGAAATAAAGCTGAAATAAAATATAAATATTATACGGAAACTTAAACAAAAATGTTCAAATGCTGGCATGACAATAAATACATTTAATTTGAAGTACTAAAATTACTTAACTAACTAAAATTAAATTAATGTGAAGTTTAAATAATTAAAGCCATACAAAAATATAAAAAAAATTAATACAAATGACAAAAGCACATACAATTGCTAAAACTTGAACTAAAATTAAATAAATGATAATATTACAATTAATAAACAATTCTAAAATAACATTTAAGTCTCAGGTCTATAAACCTTCAAAAATAAAAGGTTTAACAACATTTAACACAAAGATTTTAACATTTTTCAAGCAAACATTTACAGTTGTCTTAAACGTTGCTTTTCTAGATAAAACCAAATGGCTGCAATATAACAAAGAGTGAAAAATTTAAGGGGGTCTGAATACTTTCCGTACCCACTGTATATGAATTTATTTTAATTTCAGCTAATTACTATTACATTCACATCTGAAATCTGGCATCCCTGTTTGCTACCTCAATTTAAATTCAGCAATTTTAAAAGGCATTCTTAATTAAATTCTGCATGCCACACAAACCCTAAACGCTGTGTAGTTGCTAGGGTGTTCTGTGTGGTTGCTAGGTCATTGCCCATCTCTATAATATTCTGGTCTCTAGATATGGCATAGGTCTATGTTACTCAGTTAAGATCTCAAAACAGTAATATCAATTAGAAACGAATACACTTGATTCCCAGTGGAAAACAAATGGTTTTGTTTGTGCATGTTATGACAAATTAGATCATATCAATTCTGCAATTAATTAGAATCATTAGCATTCATCCCACCAGCACTAAAAACAACATTTAAATGGAAAAGCAGATAAATTGGCACCATGAATCCAGAGAAACACTCATTTATCCCTGCACAACAACTATAAATCTGGAATTGTTCAAAAGTATGAGTATCCTGCTAATACACAATCAAATTCAATAAACCATATGGCAAAGGAACCAACTGTGGACATGTTGGGCGGAAATCAAAGGTCTTCAGGCAACAGCGTCAATGGCCGGGCAGAGCCGCTCAAGGCTGTGATCAATAGCAGCAGAATGTGAATATTGATTACGTGTGTGTTTTATGAGGAGCAGGGTTACAGGCCGTTGGGGGTTGGAGGTAATGAGAATAGAATGGAGCTCATGTGAAGGCAGTACGGGGTTATTGTAGCTAATTAATCCCCCGTGTGTTGTCTTTTGACTGCTCCATATGTGATACTTCCAGTTACTCACTCTCATCTAGGGAAATTCCATCAATTATGGGATTTGGGTGGGGGAGAAGGCCCCAAGGAGAGGGATTCTGGGTGAAGCATGCCAGAGGAGATCACGTACACACGCGCAGATGCTTTACAGGAGTAATGGACTGGATGAAAGTAGGTGAACAGGGAACATCTGCCAAGAAGCAACTGGAATGTGAATCAGGTTAGAGAGGTTACAGGTGTTTTATGAAGTAAAACTCAATCTCATGCTGTGAGTTCAAGCAAAGGTTCGTGAGATCATGTGCACGGCCTACATGCAATAATCCTGACTGATTTTTGCCGAAAAGTCTGTTATTATTATAGACAGCATAAAACAGTATTCACAACACATTTAGCTTCTAGAATCTGACATATTTCAAAGTGAAACTAAATATATTTAGTGGGAAATAATGACAGGCATGCGAAACCAGCTATATAAAGGACATTGTATCAGCATATCGTTCAAAAGTTTGGACTCAGTGTGATTTTTATTTATTTATTTATTTGACAGTAAAACATTTACAGTGATACAAAAGATTTAAATTTTGAAAAAACGCTGTTCTTTTGACCTTTCTATCCATAAAACGATAAAAAAAATAAATAATCAGTTTCCACAAAAATATTAAGCAGCACAACTGTTTTCAGCTATGAAAATAAGAAGAAATGTTACCTGTGCAGCAAATCAGCATTAGAATGATTTCTGAAGGATCATGTGACACTGAAGTCTCGAGTATTGATGCTGAAAATTCAGCTTTGCATCACAGGTAGCGGTCAGCCGATATTTGGTATTTTTCAAATATCGGCATCGGCCGATACGTTTTTCTGTTTGGCTGATGTGTTCGAGGCGAGACTTTTATTTTGACGGTGCCGAGAATGGCAGTGCCTGAGCGCACACCGCTCACATTCTCCCTCTTGTTCGCTGTCGTTGTTCAGTTCTGTCTAATATGGATAGGTCCATCTAATAATCAGATAGAACTGTTAAACAAAGGAATTAAAATGTATACAAAAAAGTATTTTTTAAGTAACGATTGCTTTAATACTATTAGTAATAGAAAGGCAAACATTATAATACTTTCTCGTTTGCCGTCAGCATTCAGCAAATACGCATTTATATCATTTAAACAAATCTTTGAATGACTAATGAACATTTAATTTCCCAAACCTTGCAGACTTAGTCAAATCTTTAAAATCTTTAACTCATGATTTCAAATTATGCTGCACTTTATGCATTTGCCCACTGCCATATTCATGTCATTTTCACTGTGTGCTGTATGTAAAATGAGTGTTATATATATATATATATATATATATACACACACACATATGATTCCCAATGCACACAAACTTCCTAGAATACTGAGTGCCCTGTTGGTTAGTGTTTACTTTCTTTTCAATTCGATTTTTATTAAATATTTATTTTTGTAAAATGCTTGTGAAAAGAATGTTTATTTTACACAATTATTTTAAATCTATTTTCAAATGATTTAAAATTTCTTAAATATTAATTAAAATACATAAAATTATATCGGCTTTATATCGGCCACCCTGCTTTCCAAGATATTGGCATCGGCATCGGCTGTCAATAAACCCATATCGGTCGACCACTAATCACAGAAATAAATTACATTTTAAAATGTATTAAATTAACAGATATTTTAAATAACATTTCTCAATATAATTGTTTTTTTTCTGAACTTTCCTTTTCTGTTTTGAACAAATAAATGCAGCCTTCGTGAGCATAAGAGAATTCTTTCCAAAAAATATATTTTTAAATGTTTATATATAAAACTTTAACCCTACTTCACAAATCTTTCTGGGTCAAACCATTCCCAACTATTTTTCCTCACTCATATGGTCACATCAGAATAAAATCCATTTTATTTCAAAGGCAAAGAAGCCTATTCATTTTTTTTGTAATAATGTAGATTATATTTTTTTATATTTCTTCGCATTAATGAACTGAGGAAAATAAGACCAGACACTTATTAATAAATTAAGTGCCAATTTTTTATTTCACGTTGACTTTAACAAGAACAGACTGGGTGAACCAAGCTCTGAGATAACCAGTAAGCTGCACAAACCAACTGTCTTTCTTTCTTTTTTTCATCCTTTTCTTTATAAAAGCAAATACTCTTGAGCATTCTGCAATATCTTCTTTTGTGCTCTGCCGAAGAAAGAAAAACAAAGGTTTGGAGGGACATGAAGGTACTGGAGGTAAATAATGGCAAAATCAGAATTTTTAGGTGATCTATTCTTTTAACATATCCATATGCCACATCTAATGAATGTTTTAAGCCCCATGTCTACTCTATATCTCTATTCTTGGACAATAACGCTGGTGGAACAGCTTTTAACAGAAGGGTTTTAATGGATTTACCCATAAAGTGAGGTGACGTGACATGTGGCCAAGTATGGTTACCCATACTAGGAATTAGTGCTCTGCATTTAACCCATCCTAAGTGCACACACACAGCAGTGAACACACACACACACACACACACACCGTGAACACACACCCGGAGCAGTGGGCAGCCATTTATGCTGCGGCGCCCGGGGAGCAGTTGGGGGTTTGCTGCCTTGCTCAATGGCACCTCAGTCGTGGTATTGAAGGTGGAAGAGAGCACTGTACATTCACTCCCCCCACCTACAATCCCTGCCGGACCGGAGACTCGAACTCGCAACCTTTTGTGTTACGAGTCCGACTCTCTAACCATTAGGCCACGACTTCCCCCCACGACTTCATAAATGCCTCATTCTAGACACAAGAATCAATGAGTGCTTTTCAAGCCCATCTGCAACATGAGTATCCGGCCCTCGGGTACAACCTCTCAAGGTTCCCACTCATTCACATTCACACAAATACACACACACTCCCACCTCAGTAGAGGTGCATTATAATGCTGCACGTCTCTCAGGTAGAACAGAGGCCAATGGGTGACAGGAATATCATTCAGTGATTCATTCCACCTCATTCTCTGGTGGAGGGAGCTCACATAAACAACTGATGATAGGGGTGAAAACATCTGAAATGGCTAAGAAAAGCAAAACAGAAAATTCTACAGATGGGTAGATGCTCGCAAAAGTATCACATATGTTGTACCTTTTAAACAAACAAACAAAAAATATATGTAAACACCATTGGTATATGTATTCATTAAGTACCATGGTACATATCAAAATTCCTATATATCACTACTCTACCATTATTTCTAAGAATCATTTTAATAAAGATTTAAGACTGACAGTGAAAAAGGTTTGGACATAAGAAATAATTTTCTAAATTTGTTACAGTGTTATCACTGTATGTGCCATGCAAGTTCAATTCCAGATCTTATGACTTGCTGATTCTCTCCATGTTTCCTGCTGCACCAATATTAAAATTATGGCCAATGCGATAAGCTGATAATTGCTTTCATGTTATGGTTGACTGTGGATAACTGATACTAAAATTTTACTATTTTGTTTAAATTTAAACTAAAATCAGTCATTTCAAATGCTACATGTGAATTTTAGGCTTCACAACACTGCAATGTACCGCATGAAAAATTGATATTTATTCTGAGACTCACTAGGGTTGTGCCGATAGACGATAGTATCGTGTATCGACGATAGACAGAGATATCGCCTGTGGCTGATGCCTTTAACGATAGCAAGACGATTATTATTATTATCAGGCTAGTAATACTATCTAATTAATATTAGGGCTTATTTGTTGCATTATATTTCCTTTTTCCGCGTTTTTACAGTATTGTGTGTTCCAACCAATCACACACGATTATGCTGAGCTTATGAATGCAATGGCCAATCAGAGGCGTTCAGATGAGTCATCACTGAAACAGCGGGGTTTCGTTGTTCAGCGCGCGCTGACTGAAATCTGACGCGCAAATTCTCTCATTATAAACAACAAAGTGAAGATGTACGTGCGAAGTATAAGAGACTTATTCATCATACAGTGTATATTCACTGATTTTAACGGGAGTGTTTTTAAAGTGCATAAACTCACGCTAGACTGAGTTTGTGATGATGTTTTTTGGTAACGTAATGTTCTTTGCTCGTTTTCTGTAGCTGCTTTTTGAATAACTGAGGAAATATAAGCATTATAATTAGAAACTTACAATGTTTCTATTAATTTGTTATCATGTTAAATACAAATTCAGTCATATTAAAAACATTAGGCTGCTTTTAGCCTTACGCTGGAGTTGGTTCACATTCTCGCAATGAAAGTAAATAATTACATAAATTAGCAGGATAATATCATGTATCGGCGATCTCACAGGCTGACGATAGGACGATATGAAAACTGAGCATATCACCCAACACGAAGACTCACTGAAAATGACAACACTGAACAGTGTTTTTAAAGATTAGATGATGGCAAAGGTCATCTAAGTATATAAAATGAGCATGCACAATTAAAGCACAAAAATCAGCCAATATTGTTAAAATTAAAAAAAGCAAAATCTAATATCAGCCTACAACCAATATGGTACATTGTGCATCCCATTTACAAAGTGGCAAAACTGCAAAAATTAAATGTAAACATTAAGAGTTTACAATATTGAATAGACAGTTCACTCAAAAATGAAAACTTTGAAACTCAACCTCATGTCACTCCAAACCTCTATGCATTTCTTTATTATGTGGAATAAAAAAAAAAGAAGTTAAGGAAAAAGCCTTTTTGTTCAATCAACGAGTCTAAAGCAACATTGTTGAACAAAGACTGTTATTGCTCATTGTATGGACAAAAACAGTTGAAAGATTCTTCAAAATATCTTCTTTGGTGCTCTGCAGAAGAAGAAAGAGTCATGAGGGCGAGTAATTGATGACAGAATTGTGAACTATCCTTTCAGCTTTAAGCATTTAATTTTGAAGCAGACAAGAGTGGAAATGTTGTTAAAAGCACCAAAGTAAACAACACAGGAGATTTATGTTATTCCAGCACAAGGATCGATTTTTGTAACAATGTAGAAAATCTATAAGGATTTCATACAGCAGAGTAAGAAAACAAGTAACACTTTTCCATTTGGCTTGAGAAAGGCCAGCCAAGCCTGTGCCATTGCTCATTGTCACCTCGGCAAACCCATTTCCCGCAGCCCTGAAGGAAACTGCGGCATGACATTTTTTACACAACATATGTCACATCACACATGGACACACGTACACGCCGCCCTGACCTAGAGCAACAACTGCAGGTTTTCCGTGAAGTGCCTTTCCGTGCTCTCCATCGCCGCCTCTCCACCCATCTTTGTCCCTGTGCTTGTCTGTAGCTTTACCGATTAGGATTCAGTGCTCAAACCGTTCTTCCAAGCGGTGGCAGAAACGGGATTCTCCGGCTTTACACTGCAGCTTACAGATGGCTAGAGAGGGAAAAGACACCTTTATCCTTCGTTATCGGCGGGAAAGCTCCTAGAGTGTAAAATTGAATTTTGATGAGATCATATGCCGTGCCAGAGCCGAGGGGGGACATTAGGGAAGAGTTTGGGAAGTGGATGAGGGCTTAAAGGAGAATACTGAAGCAGGTACCGTATATCTGCAGCGGAGCAGCCCCCTGCATGAGAGACTGAAGATAACAGCCTTAAAAACATCTTCCAGACACTCTGGGAAGGCAGTTTATTCGTGTGCTGATGTGGAGGGAACTGTTAGTCGAGATCAGCAGGCAACTCTTGCCTCAGGCATGTTTGGCCGGATGTGCCGTGATGAATGACAGAACGTATGGCTATTTGTCTCGGTGCACAAAATCTCATTTACCATTAACATTGTGTTTACCGGAGCCAGGATGCCAGTCACAAAGGTCATACAATAAATTAAAATTGGGAATCTCATAAGCAGGTTATGGGTCTAATAATCTATTTGGAGTGTGAAAATACAATTTGGATTTAAGATGTGGTCTCATACTGACTTCTTAAAGTACTAGTTTCTTTAGTCATTCACACTGGACAAATAAGCATTTTTATACTACGTAGCCACACGACTATCAGTAATGCTCTTCATACTAAAATATTATGAAAATTATTCCAATGATTCACTTTCTAAACCTTTGACAGATCTGGGGAAACTTTATTCGTGAAAAACCTAACTGAATTTATTCCTAAATGAAATTCTCAAGGGATGTTTAGCAAAAATAAAGTTTTTTTGCAACTGGAAATTATATACATTTTTTCCAAAGCTTGACAAGAATGTAATATGACCCACAAGTGAATAGACTGTTGAAGCACAAATCACAATGAGTTACAATTAGGGTTGCAAAATTCCGGGAATGTTCAATGCTGGAAACTTTCCATGGGAATTAATGGGAATATATGGGAATTAATGGGAATAAACTGGAAATTTGCAAAATTGCAGGAACTGGGGACTTAAATGTAGTTGAGAAAAAATCTTGCAGCATAATCTTGGTTAAAACAACCTGATTTAATGCAATTTCAGTTTAATTTCTACCCTATAACTGCTCAATCACATGCACACACTGCTTACTGCAGGGCTATTGAGGCCACACCCCCTACATGCACTGTGCTTTCCTACATAACATGAACCAGAGACGGCGCTACACCGGGGCTAGGGGGGGCTATAGCCCTGTCAGAATTTTGAATAGCCCCGGTTTACTCTGACGTCATCAATATCATTAATTTTCTCAGCACCCCCACATATTGGTCTAGCCCCCCCTTAGCACCCGTAGAGAAAAAATTCTGGCGCCGTGCCTGACATGAACAGATCATTTTTTAAATCCTGCACACAAAATATCAAAATTTCCATCTTGGTAAGTATTCATGTACAATATTAAAACAAAAATTGTTTAAAACTAGGGCTGCACGATACATCGCATGCAATATTTAATGTGCATCTTGTCAGTAAAGCCAGTTCTGTAATCAGCGGTAAATCTCCATCACGTGCGTGCGTTCACATTGAGCAGCATTTACTACACAGAGCCGTTGTTCACAGACAAGCTGCGCAAAATATGATCGTGGTTTTGCGCAGCTTGTCTGTAAACAACGGCTCTGTGTAGTAAATGTGTATTTATTGTGCAGCCCTATTTAAAACTTCCTTCTGCTGTGTGTAATAGTATACTGTGCAACTAAATTAGGCTATACCATTGTAAAAACAAATACACTGACTGAACAAACCATAGACTGGAACAAACATTTAGGTGAGATAATAATAAAACGTCTAAGATAAAGAGATAAAAATTGAAGTCTAAAAATGACCCTCCCCCACACACAATCCCCTCTAGTCACCTAAGCGATTTAGGTGAGATAATAATAAAACAGAACTCTAAAAATGACCCTCCCCCCACACAATCCCCTCTAGTCTCCTAAGAGGGGGGTTCCCCTCCATTTTCTCTGAAGCCACACTTGCTGCATTTGAGCCCAAAGACTACATCTAAGTTTTGATATTCTAAATATATTTGATCTATGGGATTCAAGTTTTACTAGTAAATATCAGGGGTGTGGACTCGAGTCATATGACTCGAGAATTGACTCGGACTCGAGTCCCAAATTTGATGACTTGCGACTCGACTCGATATAATTAAAGACGACTTGACTTTGACAGCAAGGACTCGAAACTTGACTTGGACTTGAGCCCTGTGACTCGGAAAGACTTTATGATCAGATCAAAGTCGTTATAGACGCGTCCCTGCAGCATGCTTGCACTTGACTGGCAATAAGCCAAAGACTGCCTTTAGGGAGCGCTGGATAGGCTAGTATACATTAGGGCTGCCAGAATGGCTGAAAAACTAAATTCGAATTTTGTACTTGAATATGATCAAAATTCGAATTATATTCCGATTTAAAATGCATAATTTCAGTTAGGGTGAAGAAAAGCTTTTGGCTTCTCTCCTGAGGCACAAGAGGGCGCATCATTCAAAGCATAAGATAACATGACTATCTGCGGAAAAAAAAGTGCATAATGTTTAAAATAATGTTTATAAACCAATTATAATTAAGTTGCTTAAACAACTATAAACAAAACAGCATCATGTATGTATGCATAGTTTAATACAAATGGCGGAAAGCCAATCACACGGAGTACATTTTTCATTTAAAAACATGAGATGCAGTGGGATGGGGAAAACCCCACCATAAAGTCTCAATATACGTTTTTTTGTTTATAATATTTTATATAAGTTAAACTTGCATTAATTTTACATGGCTTTCTAAACATGCGGCTCCTTTGTGCGAGACGCGAGTGCAACAGTAATAGATGTCCGTCTAGAAAATGCGTGAAATATGCGTTCTGTGTGAACGGCTTGGTTTCGGGTTTTGATGTAAACAAGATCTTCTCCGCAGTGATGTTCTCTTTTTCCTCTATATTTTTAAATGAACAACGCAGCAGCGCCGCATCTAGTGGCTTCAACTGGATAGGCTAAAAAAAACATTATAATGCAAGGACACTTACATCGTCATCGCATCTCGTGCGCCGCTGATAAGCCTCCTTAACGCACACCTAAAAGTTGAATCAATTTATATTTTAAATTCGACGAATATTCGAAAAAATAAAATAAAATTACATGATTCGTCTAACAAGATCTTCTCCGCAGTGATGTTCTCTTTTTCCTCTATATTTTTAAATGAACAACGCAGCAGCGCCGCATCTAGTGGCTTCAACTGGATAGGCTAACAAAAACATTATAATGCAAGGACACTTACATCGTCATCGCATCTCGTGCACCGCTGATAAGCCTCCTTAACGCACACCTAAAAGTTGAATCAATTTTTATTTTAAATTCGACGAATATTCGAAAAAATAAAATAAAATTACATGATTCGTCTAGCGATCTCCGCTCGTGAAAAGCGCTGCCCTGTCCGTTTGATCGCCGCCCAGCAGACACACGGAGCGGGCATGAGAACGAGAGGCGTGGCCGCGATCACTGGTGCTCGCCTCATCATCACTGTGACAGCTTCTGTTAAATATTCCTCACTTCTTTTGTTTGTTCGACACCGAGGTGCACCAATAGTGACGTATACGCATCCCGCTCGATGTGCTTACATTTTTATTTTTTTATTTGTAATAAACATCTGAGACCTGTTTTTGCCAGATCTCCACTGTTTTTGTTCGATCAGTTACATATTTTATTTGCATGTGCATTTTATTGTATTTAAACCTCCATTAAGTTTAAAGTTAATCCATAATCAAGATTTAAATCAGAGTTTAAAGTTATGGTGCAACAGGATTAAAGTTCATTTTAAATATAACTTAAATCCGATCAAAATGATGGGTTAAAATGTAAACCTGCTTATTTTTTTAAAGGTTTAAAGTTTGGTGCAACAGAATTATTAGATAAACCTTGATTTAATCTAGATTTAAAATGAATCATTGTAAACCATTTAGCTATAATTTGAGAAGAAAAAATGCACATTAGGCCTAATGTCTGAAGTGGGCAAGCAGCAATAGGCCTAATGATCATTTAAAATATAATTTGAAAAAGTGTTTCTTTCACAAAATTTGTTTTGTATATATATAACTATAAAATAGGCTACTCAATTGTTCTCCCTCTTCACCAGGCTCTCATGTCACTTCCATTTCTTTCTGGATAAATGAATGAATTCACGTGTTGTAAATCAGTCTGTAGGCCAATAGCGCACACAGCCCCTAAATTTAGCGATCAACTATGCATATTATAAACTTAACATTTAACGTACATTTTTTTCTATTAAATGATTTTGTCTGTGTTGCTCTTAGTTATAAAGGATGGTAGCACAGCATTTTTGAATGATTGTCTTCATGAGTTTGTCTGCATCCATATTGCATGTTTCCTCTCACTTGCAAAGTATGCTTGCAGTTATTTCTTCTAGTTCTTTCAAAGCAGTTCTTTATGCGTTTCCGCTCACATATTTTTAAAGTTTCATTGAGGTTCCAAATAATGTCTCATTGGCTTAGATATAACACCTAGAAGCATATAGCTATTCTTATGTACACATGCAAAGTATGTTGCAGCTGTTATTTCTATGAAATGATGTTGTCTTTGCTATTCTGTTACTAACAAAATAGTTTTTTTCACTGCTTATCCTATTTTGGCACAATCACTAAATTGAACTGGAGTAGTTTTACTAAGGGCACCCATCTCACATGAAATTGAAACAAATGTCAAACATATTCTACCTGCCTTCCTGATATAAATTACTATGAATTTGATATGGTAATTAATATTGAGACACTAATTTGGGCAAAGAGCACTAATGACTTGTTTAAGACTTGAAGCTAAAAGTTGAGGACTTGCAACTCGGCTTGGACTTGCCTGTCTTGACTCGGGACTTGACTCGAGACTTAAATGCAAAGACTTGAGACTTACTTGTGACTTGCAAAACAATGACTTGGTCCCACCTCTGGTAAATACAAAAAGTGTTTATACAGTACCTAGCTAGCCAGTAAATCAAGATATGAAAAATCTAAGCGAGTTAGCACTATTGCATTGACAATTTATGAGGTATAAACTAGCTCAAGCTGGTTTTTTTTCTGCTGTAAAGTTGGGCATTTTAACATGGGGAGTCTATGGGATTGACTCCCTTTTGCAGTGGCCAGTTGATGAATTACAGGTTAAGTCACTTCCTTGTTGGCTTCACAAGAGAGAGCAGGAGGTTGCCGCTTGGCTGTGATGCTCTTTTTGCTAGCCAGCTTTCTGTTATCATACAGAAGTACAGTACTGGTCAAAAGTTTGGAAACATTACTATTTTAATGTTTTAAACATTGCATATCTTTTGCTCATCAAGCCTTCATTTATTTGATCAAAAATACAGAACAAAATGGTAATATTGCGCAGTATTACAATTTAAAATAATGGTTTTCTGTTTTAATATACTTTAAAATATAATGTTTTTCTGTGATGCAAAGCTGAATTTTGAACATCATTACTCCAGTCTTCAGTGTCATATGATTCTTCAGAAATCATTCTAATATGCTTATTTATAATACATTTTGGAAACAGTTGTGCGGTTTAATATATTTTTTTATTACCTGTGATTCTTTTTTCAGGATTCTTTGATGAATAAAGGAGTTAAAAAAAAAAGAACAGCATTTATTTAAAATAGAAATCCTTTTTTAACAATACTCTACCATTCAAAAGTTTAGGGTCAGTATCATTTCTCTTTTTTTTTTAAATAAATTAATACTTTTATTCAACAAGGATGTGTTAAATTAATTTTAAAAAAGTAATAGTAAAGACTTATATTGTTAGAAAAGATTTCTATTTTGAATAAACACTGTTCACAAGTTTTCATTCATCAATAAATCCTGAAAAAAGCATCACAGATTCCCCCCAAAAATGTAATTTTAAAAATTTGTATTCGTTTGCATGCATGTGAGCCTATGATAAAAAAAAGAACATTTATATTTGTATATGATAGTTTTATAAATTTCCCCAAATTTTCAATTAATTCCCATCAATTCCTGGTAAGTTTCAAACCTAGAATATTTCCAAAATTCCCCAGACGAAGTTCCCATGGAAAGTTTCCAGAAATTTACTGGAAATTTTCCGCCCCTTCGCAACCCTAGTTACAATACAGACTTACTGGATAAAAGCAAATCGAAATTTGTCCAAGTATCTCCTTACATTCACTACCATTCAAATGTTTACGGTTAGTATGATTTTATTGTAATTTATACATTTATTCAGCATTAAATTGATCATCAGTGAGTAAAGACATTTACAATGTTACAAAATATTTATATTTCAAATAAATGCTGTTAGTTTTATCTTACCATTCATCGAATAATGCTGAAAAATTATGGTTTCCACAAAAATATTCAAAATCTAAATATTATCATAATTTTAATATTGATAAGAAACTTAAATATTAAATCAGCATATTAGATTGTTTTCTAAAGGAACATTGAAGACTAGACACTGAAGACTGGAGTAATGGATACTGAAAATTCTGATTTGCCATCACAGGAACAACTTACTTTTTAAAATATATAAATTAAAAAACAGCATATATATTTCTAAAATATAGAAAAAAAAGTATAAAAATATAATTTTTTTTTTGTAAATTGTAATACTTCACAATACTATTGTTTTACTGTATTTTTGATCAAATAAATGCAGCCTTGGGGAGTTCTTTAAAAAATAAAAATGTTACACAAAATCTTACGAACACCAAACTTTGTTCACATACCCCAGGTTGGAAATCACAGACTAACAGAATAGTTGTATTCTTGTTTGCACGCAGAGCTTTATTAAGATTCTAATAAAATGATGTTTTCTTCAGAATATGTACTTAAATATGAATGGTGTTTACCAACTCTCAGAAATTATGCTAAGTTGTTGCCAGGACATTGCAATGTGATTGTTAAGGTTTTCTAAATGCGGTTCCTTGTTTTAGCAAATACCACTAATAGTAATGATCTGTATAAAACACTACAAGACAGCATTAGTTCTGGTACAGCATGTAATGCCACCAGTCCATACACACTATATCTCATAAATTCTACATCGATTCTCTACAGAAAGTGGACACGGTTTATTCAAAGTCTACAGTTCATGCCATCTTAAAGGTATTGTAATGTGCTGATCATGGACATGCAGATGGTATATGACAATTTGATTAATCCTGTAAGAACATGCATGGCTTGTCAAGTCCATTATGTGACTCCAGTATGCATTATGTCCAAACGATGGCTCAAATCAGTGGCTTATAGCAGCACAGTGAGACTCTTGTAGGTTGCATCCAAGATCTAGGCACTAGTGTAGTTTAATTAAAAGACGTAGACGAGACCTACAGATACAAGACTGCTCATGCTCAGCTTCAACCTTCCAACTGGGCCTGACCACCTGTCCCCTCCCACCCGTCCCTCCGTGAGGAAGAAGAGGGGACTGACAGATGGTGCTTCGGGGCCTCAGAGTCAGAAGCTGGTTTTTCCACTCTCCACCCTCCATCACATTCAACGGCGCCACCTGCCCTGACCGACAAAACACTTTCCCTGCATTGACATTGCTCATGGAGAATCCAACAGACCAGAATGAAAGGTCTATACCGCACTTCAAAATTCAAGACAAATTCCCCTGCATGAGGTTTTTGTCTTATTTATCAAATGATAGAGTTAAGCAATATCACACAAGCAAGAGTGTGGTTTTTTTCCAAATTGATTGCTATGGCAAATATTATGCTGATTTTATAAAACAGTTCAGTAAACAAGTTGTTAATATTGTGAGTTAGATTTTAGACAATACTGTTAATAGTTTTTGCTCAATTTTGCCAACAAAAAATAAATAAACTTACAGTCTCTTATTATTCTAATTGAATTTATTGGTTAAATGTAAGAATTTGACTTCAAAGATTGTGAATATATTAATAAGTAGAGGTCGACCGATGTATCGGTTTTGCCGATTAATCGGCACCAATAGTTGATTGCTGGAACTATCGGTTATTGACAAAAATCCATGCCGATAGTTTTCCGGGTTGCGTCCATTGCTGGAGCGGCTGAGAAGGGTCTGCTGTCATTACACAGTGCGAGAGTGGCCTCTAGTGGTTGAAATCATTGACAACACATGCTATTTGTTTAGACACGTGATGCTGCACGCTGAACAGAGAGGGAAACTTCAGACGCGGATTTGAATGCAGCCGACAGAAAATCCTGCCGTGCCACAGAGCGCCATTCACATAGTTTTCCTTTAAATTACATTATATTGGTCCCGAATCATTGTTAATGTACATAATGAATTGTGTATTGTGCATTTTCAGCAAAACGTTTGTCTTTCTGTGGCTCTAATAAAGTCTGTGTGCTTCATTTATAGAGCTATAATATAGGTTGTGCTTTCTCTTTCCGTTTGCTCCGTTTTTTAAACACCGAACTTCAAACTCATCTATGCCAAATTGTTCATTCTTGAAATAAACTTGTGTCTGTTTGGTGATTAAATAAACGGTTTTAGACCGCTGCTCGAGTTGAATGCGACGCGTCCGGAGGGTGTGTGGTTTTCCTAGACTCAGCGCTGCACTTTTATTTTGATTAGATAATCAAGTGTTCAAGAATAGAAGCAGTTAAAGTGTGAGAGTATACATACAATATCCATATGTATATAATTTTAATGCTATAGCCTTTGCGTATATATTTAAAGATGTGCGACAGTTGAAATTATATGGTAACACTTTAAAATAAGAATCCATTTGTAGCATTAAGATTAGTGAAAGCTATGCAAGTAATGTTCCTTGTTAGAGTGCGCTAATTTCAACATTTACTATTATTTATTTTTTTTACTACTACTACTAGTATGGTTCAGTACTGTTTTTGTTAATAAAGCACTATTTTAGTTTTTGTTCAGTATCAATTTTAAAACTATCGGTTAATTAATCGGTATTGGCCAGTGTGGTCCAACCTATCGGTATCGGCAAAATCCACTATCGGTCGACCTCTATTAATAAGGTTTAAAAAAAACTGTCCTCATAAAATGTAAAAAATGCCCCTGCAAATCAATTTAGGAGGGAAAATATCACTTGGAAAAGTTCATTTCTGTCACAGCTGTAAACAAACCTCCACACAGGATATGATGAATATGGAAAACTTTGAGAGTCATTCGCTTTATCTGCAAAATCCAAGAAAATATATAGTGTTATTGTTATTGCTCTCATATGTTTTCATGGGGTGAACCACTTAAACTGTAAAGCCAAAAATGTGGATTATATTTCCCCCAAATCCATGCAAAACAATAACCTACTAATTTCTAAAAGTTACAAATTATTCCTAGTTTAAACAACCACAGTTTGACCAATTCCCCAATTCAGTTTTACCAATTCATAATTTCACCAATTGGTAAACCTGTGAAATTATGAATTCAGTTTACCAATTCATAAATTCACGAGATTGCGGTTTTGCTCTTACTATATTGAAATAAACTTGACTACTCTTAGTGGATGAAGCTGCTGAAAATAGACCAACTATTCATCAGTTAAGAAGTTGGACCAAACCCTTACATATGCAGTTAATAAATGAAAACCCTTTAACAAATTAATGTTACACAGTAAGTGCATTTAATGTTACAGGCTCATTAATCAGCAACAAATTGGTGTTTTTGATCAATTTGTAATGATATATTCCAGTCTACTTTTTAAAATCAGCCAATCAAATGGCAAACCACTTAAAATACTTTTTTTTTAAGGATCCTAAAGTAAACTATATATTATACTGTACTTTTTGCAATCAATACTGTACAAAAATACTGCAAACAGCAACCTGCTGAAATAATTTTATTTAGGCACCAATAATCAAAAGAAATTCCCACAAAATTCTGATGTGGGCTACAAAAAAAAATTCACTACAATGCCATACAAAGCATTGCACTACTATCCAATGCTCTGATCATAATACAGTGGCCTGTACTGTCGTCATCATTCAGAAACCTTATGTCTCCTCTCAAATCTCCGCCGGCAAAGAGTAAGACCTTCCTCTACGGATGAGCAATTCCTCGCAGGAGTTATTGAGATGAATCGTCAAAGAGGTGTAAAAAGAGAGAGCCAAGCACACAGTTCTTCTCATCCCTAGTGGAGAAACTCTGGCGGGGGGGGAAGGGGAGGAAAACCTGATTACGGTGATAATGGCTGGCTGTAAATAAAGAGGCTGTGACAGTCATTTTTCAATGAGCTTTCCTGCCTCACTGATATTATGTTCAGTTAGACTCAGATATTTCTAGAATGGGCCAGTGGCAAACGATCAATCAAGGCTGTCAGCGGTCTCTCTTTGCATCTCTGGGAAGGAAGCCAACATTACTAAATAAAGGTGCACAGACATATACTGTTCAAAATGGCAATTAGTGTCTTTGATGCAGTTTTACACTCCAGTTAAAACTGTAACAGCAAGAACATTACTGCCAATATACACTTAAATAATTACAGAACAGTGAGGAAGGAGATATCGCTTGTTTGGCATATACTTGCAATACAATACAACACCATGCAAAACCAACATGTATTCCAGGAGAAAACAAAAAGGTGATTGAGTATTTCTACTGAATCAGTACTTCATGAAAAAACTTAGAAGGCTCTTTCCATAAGTGTATTTCTCTCTCATCATCTCTCAACATTTTTGCAAATATAGCCAATGACAGAGTTTTTCAAAGACCCATGAGAAGATGCTGAAAATGAGAACAAAATGCATTGGTTTTACTTTTGCCAAAGTTAACATGTTAATTAAAAATTTAATTATTTTTTAATTAATATAAATTCTAAAATGAATACATTATTTGAATATTATTAAAATAATATTATCAACTGAATACATTTAATACATTTTAACAGGTCAGGTATCTATTTATTACATTTTTTTTGCATTTTAAGGACAAATTGGAAACCATAAGATGAATCATGCCACTTTTATACTATTTACAGACAAATGTATTCTAACTAAGCCAGTATTCTCTGTAAAGCGGTTTTTCCTGATTTTTTATATTTTGCTTTCACTTTTGTGAATTAACTATTTATTTTAAAAAAAGCTAATTTTAAATAAAATACTGAATTTAGGAAACAACATGTTTTTGTAATAGGATAGGACATGTAATATTATATATTAATATTGAATAATTTTTTTTATAGTAGTATTTAATCAAACTAACAATATTCATATTTAATAAAATAGTTCACAGCATAAATGGGCCTGTATAAATAAAAATAGTAATACGTGGTCATTATATCAGTGGATGAGGGATCATATTTGGGGTTATATATGGCATCAAAAATTTGAAAGCATCCCATCATTCTCTCTTTACGGTCAAAATGATCCCAAAGAGTATCAATATCAAAGGCAGCAGCCTTAATAAGTCAAAACACACATGCACTTTAACACTTCAACACTTCACACCATATAACATAAAATGAAGAAGATCAAAACAAACAGTCTCTCAGCTCAAGCACAAACACACACAGGCTTCTCATCCTAATGAGAGCAATCTGATGTCCAAGATGTCACAGCCAAACAGTTTGATTTACAATTAGCGTCACTCTCCCATTCCCAATAGCACAGGAAATCTCTCCAGACATGTTTCAGAAGAAACCGTTTCTCTTGACAGGGAAACACATCCAACTGCTGATCTGTGTCAAAGCTTTTGCCCTGATCTAGAAGTCCCATTGCATAGAGATTGCAATTAAAAATGCATTCATCATTTTTTCATACTGAAGGAAATATAATATAGCACTTGTAGGCTCTGTCTGTTTCCACTGTGTGTGGCCTCAATAAACACAGTCTAATGTACACTACTGACAGTAGCCATGCCAACTAAGAGGAGCTAAAATTTCAAAAGCAGACCAATTCAACATATCAAATCTGCGCTTTTTATGCAAACATTAACAAAAGACCACAGTTTTTCATGTTGGCTTTTGAAAGGGTCAGGTTATGAATCAACAGGGCAGAAATGGTGAAAAGAATAAAACATTCTTCTGAGAACTGGCTGTTTGTGTTAGTAACTAAGCATCCCTTAAGAAAAGAGCTCAGGTTCTTCAGCGGTCAGCAAGTCGGTAGGTTTCAGTGGTTGATAAAACAAGCAAAAGATGAACCTGAGATTTAAAAAAACAAAACAAAACTGTAATTTCACTGAGATCGTTTCTTTTGCGTTCTAAATTAAGAAATCTAAGTAAGAGGAAAAATAAAAAGCAGGCAAGAATAAATTCATTAAAGCATGATCTGTTATTTAGCTAGGCTAATGTAAAACGCAAGGGCAAAGGCATGGGGGTCTTAAAAATGCATATTCTTTTGCATAAGTAAATGTATGTTTTAAAGTTTTCAAATGGCATTTCAGTAGCCACAAAAGTAAGATTAAAAGATATTCAAAAGAATGTGGTACATATCACATCAAAAAAAAAAAGTAGACTGTGTCATCATCATAGATTTACATATCACAATTATATCACAAAAACCATGATTGCACTCTAAAATACAGCAAACTTGATTCACACACCGATAACATTAAAGGCAACCTCCGCTCTATCATTTTACCATACATTTTACTCAAAAACAAGCTTCTTACTATAGCCATTTTTAAACATAGAGGTTAAAGGCATAGTTCACCAACAAAATTAATTCTGTCCTCATTTACTCACCCAAAGTTCACAGTAGCCATTGACTTCCATAGTATTTTTTTTCTGTACTATGGATGTCAATGGCTTCTGTCAAATATTTGGTTAACCATATTCTTCAAAATATCTTCTTTTGTGTTCAACAGAAGAAAAAACTCAAACTGGTTTGGAACAACCTGAGGGAGAGTAAATGATGATGACTGAATTTTTATTTCACAACCCCCCCCCCCCAAAATTAATAAATAAAAATCACAGAATGGAATGGAAATGCTACCAAATATAGCTATCCATTAAGAAACCTTCTACTGTGCTTTTACATTGACGGTAGCAGAAAACATATGCAGAACGCACTTTAGTTTCTCCTGAAGCCAAACAAAGTAATGCAACATTCGAAGATGCTATACTCAATAAAAGTCACTATGCTTTTTCAATTATACCTATTTCATTAATGTTTTATTCAGCCTCTTCATTGATTCACCCTTCCTGATGTCAATGAACAGAGAACAGGAGTTCACTGGCTCTTTGTCATTACCAGGCCTTAATCTAAAATTCATAAGCTTCAGACTGAAAAAAAAAAATGTAAGCTTCACATCAATGAGCAATTCCACAATGAAGTGCGTTACCTGCATCTCTCCCAGGAAATGTCATTTGATGAACGTAATCAAAAAATCAGGCCGAATAGTGGGAGAAAATCCAATTAACCAAAGCAGGAGCAGCTCTCTCAGGGAAATCTATATAGCATGAGGTAATTGGGAAACACCTAGCCTCAGATCCAGGGAGACCCCTGTTATTCCACAAACAATGGACCGTAGATGGATAGATCTATTCAAAACCACCGGTTTCAGTTGACAGACTATTGTACAATACAAAATACAGTTACACGTTCAAACTGAACAAATTATTGATTCATATCATCCTTTTGATAACTTGAATATGGAATTAGGTACTTAAATTTTGGCTTTTATGCCAACAATCTTCTTTATGTCACGGTGTGTGTTCGTCTTAGCGAAGGCGCAGTGTCCTAACAAGAGTTCATCACGCTGGAAAATTGGAAAAGAGCAGCTGTGCATTTTGCTATTTTAATTAATTCATGTTCAACTAGAATCCCAGGTGATCAATTTTACATCTCTAATCGACTCAAATCAAAGAGGACGATGGAAAAAAGCCCATCCACCAAGAATTTCAGCAAAATGAGTCTGTATATTTTAACAGTCCTCCAAGACTCTCCTTTAAGTCTGGGCGAGAAACCAAAACGCCCCTGAAGGATCCAGCTGGGCAACCAGGAAGCCCAAGCCTCATCTACTCGCTTCACGCTAGGATTTACACCAAGCAAAACATGTCATACTTGGACAGGCAAGCAAATGGGTATCCGTTTACAATGTAAAATCAGATTCCCAAAGACAGAAGTGAAACATGGGCCTTGAGGAATCTCTAAGCCAATTAGTTCGGCTCTCGAGAGCAGAATGCGCCTGAAACTGGATCGGATGCAAAGAACGCCAAGGTTTGTGATGCCTGCCCTGAAGTTATTCAGCATTACTAGTTGTTCATTTTCTTATAAAACTTGCATGAGTGATAATCTGCATTGAGAGGCTTAGGATTTGCTTTCAAATAAAACTAAACCAAGCAAATCACACTCTTACATTAACACCAAGACTCTGGCATCATTTTTCTCATGCTTCACTGCTATAAAGTCTAAAATTATCTACAAGCTTTGTGGCCAGCACACGCATTTGCAAGCAGTCATAAAGTAGACACACAAATCTCAGCACAAGTCAATTAAGCAGCCATTGCACCTGGTGCTATGCTATTGGGCCATATGCCAAGGGACGTGCGCGGCCTCAGCTGACCATAAATCACTGGATAATGTGCAGCATGGCCAAGGTGAAAGTGTTCCAAGTTTCTACTTTAGCATGAAAATAAAACTAAAAAAAATGTATCATTTGCAAACGGCGATTGAAGAATCAAATCCAGACACAATTGTGTTTGGAAGTTGAAATGTTTGAAAGCAAATTAGGTGCGTTTAGGAAAAGATCAAGCACCAAATTTAGGAAACGCTGTAGTTATACATACGATATGATGCTATCTACCACCTCAAATCAAAGCACTAACCTTTTTCTGATCTTCCAGACCATGAATCACCTGCTTCCGCTTTGGGGGCTGAGATGTAGATGCCTCGGCTCCCTTCTCAGACATCTTCCAAAAACACTCCTTGAAGTATCCACTGCACTTCTTCAAATAAAAACCAGCCAACGCTCTCCGACTGGCTCCAGTATTCCCAAATCCAAAGTCCCTATGCAACCGAGCTAATTCCCTTTGCCACAGTAATGTCCATTCATTCGTGCGATTCATTGAGTCTGGGGTAGGACAGACGTGTGATCACACCATGGTGCATCCCTTCAGATGAAGCCCAGCACGGCTGCTCTGTGACAGGCATCGCGAAGGGGGGAAGGGCCCCTGTGACCAGCGACCCCAACTTCATAATTACACATTTCTGCATTCACAAAGTCATTTTCCTGATGATCTGAAAACGTGCATATGACACAGCGGCATGTTCTTGCAGCTTTACATCACAGTCGGGTCTTGTAAAATCCTCAAAAAGCACAGATCCAGAGATGGGACTTTTGCGCCACGATTGGTCGTCTTTACATGAGCGGGTGCATGTGGGTCAGAAGGAAACAAAAAGCAAATTCCATTTTGTTTTAATAAAAAAAAAATGACAAAGTGAGGGCAAAATAACTTGCATTTCAAAAGTAACTTAACATTAAATGCAGCAAAGGGAATATGTCATATGAAAATGCATTCCATTTACAACTTTAATGAGAACGACTGAGATGCTGCTAAACAAACGTAATTGCATTCACTGATATATATATTATAGTTATATAATATATCACAATTCATCATTAAACATCCAATAAACAACAAATAAGCGCTGACCTCAATAAACCTTTCTCCCCAAAGTACAAATTCTGCAGGTGACATATTGTGCAAGTTTGATTTCGATAAAAATAAACACATACGTAAGCGGCACACAAACAAATAACCATCTGAAGATTTGTTTTAAAATACCTAGAAAACATTATTCCGACTTCTGGCATTTTATAGGCATGAATTTGAATAGAAACTCTTCATTTAAGTAATCATAGCTCTGCCGTGCAGCCCCTCCTTCAGAACACTCGCATTGTAGTCGAAATCCTTTGGTTCTTACGTGATTCAATATAAAAATATAACATTGAAAAACAATTCATAACGCAACGCTTATCGATAAGGTGTGATAAAGCATATTTAACTCCGAAGCGCTTACTTAATGACTATAGGCAGAAAACTCACCCAAACAAGAGCGCAGAGAGTCCGCTGAGGGATGCGGAGCGGAGCAGCAGTGAGAGCACGCGGCACCGGCGCTACAGCGGCTTCAATCCATCACATTACGTCATTCCGCGCGCACTGCTCTTTCCTCGCCACTTCATGCCGACGAACGTCTCCATGGAAACGTCCACAGCGAATACGCACAGCGGCACCTCGCGGCAGACAACGGTAGTGTCGCTAGCGATATAATCTGATACATAAACACTGTACTGTGCAGCAGGAATAACATGACTGGGCTAGATTCGTTTAATATTTAATAGTTCGATCTCAAACAGTTCAATGCGAGAAATGTGCAAACATGCAAGTAAATGTTCGAGCTATTACTATTACTCACGTGATGCATCAGAAATCATTCTAATGTGCTGATTTGATGCCCCAAAAAACATGTCTTATTATCAATGTTGAAAACAGTTGTGCTGCTATACATTTTTTATGGAAAACATGCTATACTAGCATTCAAAGGTTTGGGGTAAGTAAGATAAATGATTAAAATAAAATAAAAATAAAAACATTGAGCAAGGATGGACTGAATTGGTTAAAGGTGACAAATAACTTTTTTTTTTTTTTTACATAATTTTTATAATTTCAAATAAATGTTATTTTGAATTTTTTCAAAAGAATCTTGCGGGAAAAGGGGGTACCCACCGTTGTTTATTTATTTGTGCTTTAAACAAATACATACATACATTCTTGAGCATCAAAATCAGCATATTAGAATGATTCGTGTGACACTGGAGACTGGTGAAAATTCAGCGTAAAAATATAATCATATAGAAAACAGACACTTTTAGATTATAATACTATTTCACAATTTTACTGTATTTTTTAACAAATAAATACAGACTTGGTGAGCATAAGAAGATTCTTTCAAACACATTTAGAAAGGAAAAAAAGAAAAAGAAAACTATTTTAAACTTTGTATACACATTGGATGTTTTTAAAGGCTAAAATGAAGAGAGAGAAAAAACGCTCTCAAAACATCTCATTTTAATAGGCTATCATTTACAATATTTTTGTATATAGAATATATCTAATAAACTTTCAATAAAACTGAATCCCTGTCAAAACACATTTTCTCTCACATTTGTCTTCTGAAACAAGAAGGAAGTCGATAAACCGCTGTTTTTACCGTGATGTGTATCTTAGGACCACGCAACAGCCTTTTGGTTTTTACCCCCGTGACCTGCTGTGGTAATATCAGCAGAAATCTGACTCCGCCTCCAGTCTGGGTTCCTCCAGCTGTGATTGGCGGAGAGGCGAGCGGAGGCGGGGCGGAGTGCAGCGCCCCGTGTCCAGTATCTAGGCGGGACAAATGGTCAGACTGATCAAATAAACTTTTTTTTACTGACTAGGAAACGGCCACATACAACTTTTCCTCAGCTATGCATCAAAAGCGGGTTGTTTTCTCTTTTTTATTCATTTTCGGTTACTTTAATACGACTTTTAATTTTTAAGTTAATGTACAGAAGTGTTGGATGCGGTATTATTGGAGACCTGGAACTATATAACTTACGTGTAATACCAACCTGTACAGTATTACTATGGATTTATGGGCACGACTGATGTCGAGTAGTATGTGAAAGTGGTACATTTCTCTTTTTGGGTGAGTAACTTTTATATTTTAATCATGTTTTTGTAGTTTTGCCCTATGTAGACGGGAGAAGTGTAATGTTATGTGGTTAGCTGTAAGCTTGCGGGCTAACGCTAGCTGGTTTCAGGCTTGTTTTGGCTTAACATATCCGCTTTAGTTAATAAAATTAATCGACAGATCATATTTGTCCGTATAATATAATACGTACGTTAATTTCGCTTAATATCATACATTTAGGACACAAGCCAGACTGGCGCGGCTCTTGGTAAGTTAGTTTTGAACCCGCGCTAACTGACTGTGAAACCGCTAACTTAGTTTTGTAGTGTTATGAGCCAACATGACTACAGTCTTGATCGTAGTTCGTACGTATATTTATATAATTAGATCCTGGGCCATAATTATGCACTTTACACTAAATAAACATATTATACAGCACGTAAGCGACTGAGTTATTAGCTACCTCGGCTGGTAACGTTACTCTGGTCATTTTAAAAACTGCTTAATAGTTTACATAGATTGTTTTGTGTTATCCAAGGCGCACGACCATCGGGCAGCTAAACGAATTCTTCTAAATTGTATTAAAGTTAGTAACTTCCGGATTAAATCTTTTGCAATCGGCGAGATTCCGCGCCAAGATTTCAAAAAGTGTGGAGGCGCGCGGGACGAGGTGAAGCCCCGCCTCCTAGCGCCGCACTTATTGGCTGCTGTCAGTTGGGGGCGTGTTTTCGTACGAGTTCTCCGTAGCCATTCGATGGAACGCTTGTCAGTTATTACTAAGCGCAAAAAAAACAACGCTGTAATTTGAAATCATAATACTTTTTAATTTATGCACATTGGTTGACATCTGTTAAGTTTTAAAAATCAGTTTTAGCTGAGCGAGAAATTGTTGAACGTTATACCCGGACTGATCTTCACAATGTTGTCTCCAAGAATGTATAATGCTGTAAAGAAACGGTAGGACTGCTTTATTAAATGTAAATAATAATAAGTGAACGTTGATTATTTTAACGTTGCCTCGTGTGTTCTTTTCTTTAGGTGGAAAATGTCCAGTACATTATCAGAAGGTCAAAAGCTAATCAGGAAACCTTTAAGAAGTCCATTCAAGGAAAGATCAGAAAATGACACGGTCAGTTATAGATATTTTGGCTTCAAAATCACAAAACAGTGATTTGAAGAATCTATAAAGTTCACTTGCCATACTCAAGAGCAGGGGTGTCGAACTCCAGGCCTGGAGAGCCGCAGCCCTAATTAACACTCACCTGCCTGTAGCTTTCTAGTAACCCTTCAGACCTTGATTAGCTTGTTCAGGTGTGTTTGATTAGGGTTGAAGCAAAACTCTTCAGGACACCGGCCCTCCAGGACCGAGTTTGGACACCTCTGCTCTAGAGCAGTGGTTCCCAACCCTGGTCCTGGAGGCACCCCAACACTGCGTGTTTTGCATGCCTCCTTAATCAAACACACCTGATTCAGATCATCAGCTCATTAGTAGAGACTCCAAGACCTGAAATCGGTGTGTCAGAGAAAGGAGACATGCCAAATGTGCAGGGATGGGGTGCCTCCAGGACCAGGGTTGGGAACCACTGCTCTAGAGCAGAGGTGTCCAAACTCGGTCCTGGAGGGCCGATGTCCTGAAGAGTTTAGCGCCAACCCCAAGTATACACACCTGAACCAGCTAATCAAGCTCTTACTAGGCATACTAGAAACTTAAAGGCAGGTGTGTTGAGGCAAGTTGGAGCTAAACTCTGCAGGACACCGGCCCTCCAGGACCGAGTTTGGGCACCCCTGCTCTAGAGCAAACATGCCCAAACAAAGGCCTCCAGGACAAAGTTGATCTGTGTTAACCTTTGATTTGTCTTGTCATATCATATCACAAGAGGGAAAACTGGGAAGAAAAAAAAATAAACCATTGAAGCATATCATCATTTCTAATTTATGTTTCTGTTTACATTTTTAATTTTTGCATTGAAATGTAAAGAATAAAAATGACTTAATATAATATAGTTGGATATAATGGAACAATTACTTTGGCTTTTGGCCTTTTGTAGTGAAAGGTTTAGGAAACTCTACTCTAGAAACATTTCTTGAAAAACAGCATGATCATGATCGATAAGACCTAATGTAGGGCTGTCGCGATACCGCACTATTGAAGAGCAAACCGCAGAGGAATGCAAGAACCGCAGCAACTGCGATTTTTGCGTGTTTTCTTTTTTCGTAAGGTTATGCCCCTCTCGTTTTACACTTCATGCATGTGGACTGAATATTAAACAAGTTAGTAATGATAACATAATGTGTACCATGCTGATTTGTACAGAGGCTTTGTAGATTTGCACTTAACAAGCCTATAAACAGACAGTGAATGAGAGAGAGATCGACTGAGCGCTTGCGGTTACTTGCGTCTGTCCTCCAGGCCGAGTATGTGTGTGTGTGTGTATGGCAATAATACCGCATTCCGCGCTGTTGAGCCACTCAAAATTACCGCAAGGGGAATTCCCTCACCGTGACAGCCCTAACCTAATGTTTTTTCTATGAAATAGGGGCATGTTTTTGTGGAGCCACAAACACCACTAAAAAACTCAAGTAAGGCTTCAGAAGCCGCGTTACTGGAGAGCCATAAGAACATGGGGCCCCTGACAACACCTACTAAGGGCCTTGAGGCACCGTCAAGCGATCCCTGGACACCTACCTCCAACCTGAAGATGCTCATCAGTGCAGCCAGTCCTGAGATTCGCAACCGTGAGAAAGAGCGAGCCGTAGACAGCGGCGAATCGGAAAACTCCCAGGTATCGATAGAAGTCTGTGTGCATCTCATGCATCTCCCACTATTTGTTGATTTACTGTCTGTATTGCTAAAAAATGTTTTGAGATATATGTGTGTGTTTTCCATTGTCGTGCCACGCAGGAGCCTGAACAAGGGGAAGAAGTAGAAAAGCTCCAGACAAGCCGTAAAGACAAAAGCCTGGGTTTGCTGTGTTACAAATTTCTTGCAAGGTACCCAAACTACCCCAATCCTGCTGTAAACAACGACATCAGCCTTGACGATGTGGCGACAGAACTAAGTAAGTTGTTCAATGATCAAACAAAACTACTTATTTCAGTCACCAAATCATGTGTTTCATCAATCTTGATTGCTTTCATTCTCACTAACCTCCCAGATGTGGAGCGACGTCGCATCTACGACATCATGAACGTTCTCGAGAGCCTAAACATGGTCAGCCGACTGGCTAAGAACCGCTACACGTGGCATGGCCGAGTGAAACTTGCACAGACACTTGCCATACTGAAACGGGCCGGCAAAGAGAACCGCTACGACCAACTGATGCAGCAGATCCGTCAAAGAAGCCTAGAGCGAGAAGAGGGAGAGTTTGAGTTTAACGGAGAGGAGAAGGAGAATGAAGAAATGTCCGGTTTTGATATGGATGGAGACTCTAGTCAAGCAGAGCTTTCAGGAGCAGATCCTAAAGCAGGTAACATAATGTACGACCATCAGGCGACACTGTATTATTTTATGTATGCATAATAGAAGGGCATTAGGTTTCATTTACTATTAAATGTGTGGATCATTTCGCATTTGTACAACAGAAGAAATTCTCATGAAAAAAATGTATTCACTACACGACACGTGCATACACACATGAATTTGTTCTTAATTTCATTCTAATGTTAATGAATTTGGAGTACCGTATTTTTTGGAAAATAAATTGGGTCAAGTCTGGGGGGAAAACATTCTTGAAAGAAGAAAAAAACATGCTTTTATGTTAATTGCATTATAAGACACATTGCATCAAGTCACTGCAGCGAATGTCAGATGATAAAAACTTGAAAATGTTTTTTTTATGCAGAGAAACCTTGCAGCTCATTCTATAATACAGCTTCTCTTATTGTTCCCCGAATATGATGAAATATTTATGTATGAAATTTAACCCTAACAGGAGTATAAGGCTGCCCAGAGTATGTGATTTTTCCATACATGTGATTTCAATTGTTCCTGCGTTATTTATTTTTGTAAATTTAGAATACATTTAAGTATAAAAGTTATTGGTAAATCATGATTTGTTCAGGAAACGTTTGTATGCAGATTTAACTGAGGCCCATTGTTTTTATCTGCAGCTTCGGCCAACAGTCGAAAAGACAAATCTCTGAGAGTGATGAGTCAGAAGTTCGTCATGTTGTTCCTGGTGTCCAGCCCTCCTGTGGTCAGTCTCGAAATAGCCGCCAAGATCCTCATCGGTGAAGATCACATTGTCAATCAGGACAAAAACAAGTTCAAAAGTGAGTGCTGTTCTCATCGTGCATATAAAAAGCACATTTGAATCATTATTATAGTGGATGGCACATTTGTTTTCCCTTTCAGCGGACAGCTACGAATCTTGCAAAAAGTGCATTATCAGGTGTACTCAGCCAGTAAAACCTGCTTTGAAGAAACTCCTTTTTGTAATGCTTGAGTCTAAAACTTGTCTGTATTTTAACTGTCTGCTCAGTGAAGATGGAATTGATTATCTAAATTATCTCTTTTTTTTTTTGTTGGCAGCTAAGATCCGCAGACTTTATGACATTGCAAATGTTTTGAGCAGCCTAGAGCTGATAAAGAAAGTGCATGTGACTGAGGATAGAGGAAGAAAGCCTGCTTTCAAGTGGACTGGGCCAGAAGACTTACCATCTCCAAAGGGCAAGTGTAGCATATTTCACATGAAATTGCTCATAATCCTATTTATCGTGTTTATTTTAAGCTGTCTGTATATGGTCACTTCTTCTATCATGTGTTGTTATTGCTTATGTTTGTTTTATAGATCTGGGGACCTCAACTTCAACAGCAGCATCACGGCCTCTGGAGTCCCGTTCCTCTGTTGACAACTGTGCCAAAAATCTCTTTTCCTCACCCGGAACAAAGCGAGGTTTTACTCGACATCATTCCTTAGTCAAGCTGGTCAAGAGTATACAAGATGACCGCAGAAAAATCAACTCTGCTCCTTCTAGTCCGATTAAAATGACAGGTGAGCCATAACTGTTTTTTCATCATAAGAAAGCAACCAACTAATGATCTTCTGTTTTCTGTGGGGATTTTCTACTTTAAGGTTAGTCGTTATTAATAGTTCCAGCCTCTCTTCTGCCTTCCAGCTTGAGATTGCCTTTTTGAAATCTGACCACACAAACAAAATTATCTTTGGGGCTCTTTGTGTTGCAGTTAGGGGTGGGCAATATGGCAAAAAATATCATATCACGATTCTTTGTCATGTGGGTTTTACTATTTTGTCTGAGCAGTACAGCCAAACTTATTTCCTATTTTTAAAAAACAAAGCCTTACAAGGTAACAAAATATATATATATATATATATATATATATATATATAAAAAGAATGGCAGATATTTAGGCCGATTTTGTGATTATTTGATCTTTTCTGTTAAAAAAAATAAGAACAAAGATACACATAACACACAGATAAAACAAACAGTGCTTTATTTTTCTGGTACAGCAGGTGTATTTAGCAGTAGCATTCAAGATCAATCAACAAATATAAAAATAAAACACTATATTCACTTCACTGTATAAATTATACATAGATTCTTATTAAAGCAACTGTATTAATATTCTTCAGTCAAGAGCAGTTTTGATGTTTTATTAAGATTAAGGGGATAATTCACCCAAAAGGTGTCATAATGTTTCATTTTTATACCATCATTTACTCACGCTCAAGTTGTTTTTAACCTGAATGAGTTTCTTTCTTCTGCTAAATGTTATGTTGAAGAATGTGAATAAGCAAACAGTTGCTGGTTCCCACTGACTTCCATAGTATTTTTTCCTACTATCAAAGTCAATGAGGACCAGCTATTATTTGGTTACCCACAATCTTCAAAATATCTTCTTTTGTGTTCAGCACAAGAAAGAAATTAATACAGGTTTGGGACAGCATGTGAGTCAGTAAATAATGACAGAAATTACATTTTTGTGTGAACTGTCCATTTAAAGACAATCGGCAGCATATTTAGTACTGTCGCTTTAAGAGCTGCACGCATCTGTTTTTCTCTCAACTGTTTACTTTCACTTTAGACATAACCAACTGTGTTTATATGTACACCTTGTGTGTTTTCGACAGTATAACTTAATTAATGAAGATAACGTAGTTCAGTAATCAGGCGCTGTTTGAAAGGCTTTTTAGTGCGTGCATGCCTCTGGATGTCTGCCCTCAGAAAAAGCGCACGTCAGAACAGCACGTGAATGTACTGTTTAACCGGCAAGGCTTTAAAACATGCAAATAATGTACTTTTGTGATTGCGAATAAGTGCCAGAGGCGCCAGAACTGCATCTGATAGAATGTGCGCTGTAGCGTGAAACTACGATATATCTTCAAAAGCCGATCGTGGAGACAAATTTTATCGTCCACGATCAAAAATCGTCATTTCGCACACCCCTAGTTGCAATTAAAAGCCTGACATAGAATATGTGTCGTTGAAGACTGGAGTAATTGCTGAAAATTCTTTGCCATCACAGGAGTAAATTATACTTAAAAAAAAATTTTTTTAAATACAAAGCAGTTCTTTTAAATTGTGATAATATTTCTGTTTTTACTGTACGTTTGATAAAATAAATGCTTTAAAATGAATTTAGCATATTGAGATTTCTTTGAACTTTTGAACGGAAGTTTATAAAAAAATTCTAGATGTTTACTACACCTGAAAACTAATGTCCCATTTCATTTTATAGGTGAATCTGCAAACGGCGAATTCTACACAAACAAAATGGCTCACCTGGCTGCTATCTGCAAAAAGCAACTAGATGAACAATCAACGTGAGTAAAGTTTTTGTGTTCCTTAGAACAAAAAAAGACAATGAACTACCCATTTCAGACATAACACCTATGATTTGTCTTCCAGGGGCCATCGTATTCAGCCTAAGAATGAGGTGACAGACGCTCTGAATGGAAGCACTACACTGGTATATGAACTACCTGAATCCACGTCTGCTAGCAATCATCAGTCTCACAGGCCTTTGCGAATGCAGATCCCAGTTCTTCCCACAGGGGCGATTCCTTATCTTTCTACCAAGTGCTCCCCGATCATCCCGGTTCTGATACCCCAGCACCAGGCAGGCGGGTCATATGCTGTTTACATGCACCCCACTTCTCTCAGACCGCAGCCCACTAGCCTAGCAGTCCGTTCGATGACATTTGAGAGCCCAGGAAGTGCAAACACAAAGACATCACCGGCTGCCACAGCTAGCAGTAACCAAACCAACCAACCATCATTACACAGTAAAGAGCCGACAAGTCCCTCAACCCTTAAACGAGCATGTGGAGAAAAGAGCTTAGCAGGAAGTCCATCTAAACTGCAGCGGATAGAGCCAAAGGTGAGGTTATGTGAAGAATATAGGGCATGGTAAATTTGATATATATATATATATACATAGATTTTATTGGTAAAAAAAATTCAGAACTAATTTTTATTTATTGTTATATTTAATAACTTATGCAAAATTGTGTTTTAGTTGATTGCATGTTTTTTTTTACGTTTAATTAAATGTGCAAATAAATAAAACATGCATCCAACTAAAACATATAGGATAGTTTTGCATAAACAATTATTTTACATTTTAAATATTTGCAAATAGTTGTTTTACATGTTTAATTTTCATATTTTTATTTATTTTATATTTTAATGTCCAAACAATACAATAAATTACCATATCTGTGGAAAAACTCATTTAAAAATAAATCAATTAATCAAAAATGGACCCACATATTTCACATGCTTTAAAATGTATAGTAAAAATGTGTAGGTAAATATAATGTATTTTACATTTTAAATATTTGCAAATAGTTGTTTTACATGTTTAATTTTCATATTTTTATTTATTTTATATTTTAATGTCCAAACAATACAATAAATTAGCATATCTGTGAAAAACTAATTTAAAAATTAATTCATTCATCAAAAATGGACCCACATATTTCACATGCTTTAAAATGTATAGTAAAAATGTGTAGGTAAATATAAGAAGAAAAAGAACAGTAATATAATATATATGTAAAATTAAATGTTTGAACTGGCATTTTAAGTCTGAATTATCTTAAATTAACTGCTCAGTACCTGCAATTTATGTGCTTACATTACATGGAGTAACAGTTTTAACCTTCTGGTGTGTTTCCTTTTAAGATTGTTTCACCAAAGCTGTGTGAGATTCTGCAAGCTCGTCTAAAAGCCCATAGAGGGGCTTTTGCCCCCAACCGGCCTTCCCCGAGAGCCCTGCACCTGGAGTTCTCCAAACCCTCTGAGAACCAGCCTCCCTCACTAATCACCAGCACAGCGCCTCTGGAGCACAGCGTGGAGACCTTCCTGGAGAAGGAGGAGAAGGTTCAGACTTCAGACAATGAGGCCGGACTGACACCTGTCAGACCACCACAATCACAGGCCCAGAAGCTCAGCGTTCAGAACATGGTGCTGCCATCTGGACCCATACATACAGAGGTAGGAATACTATTTACTACACTTCATGTGTGCAGGAATACTACACGTGTGCACCTTGTCTGTCTGATCCTCAATATTCCTTATGTTGGAATGATTCAAATAGTTTTTAGCTGTTTTTACCAGTCTTGACTCTAATTTCTCTTTTTGCGTCAGACTTTGATCCCCGCAGGTTATTTGATTCCGATCTCCCAGCAGTCTATCATGAAATTCAGAGATCCCCAATGCTCCACTGGAGAAAGCTCCAAAGCCTCCACACCAACATACAATGTCTATCACACCCCAACTGCAGGTATGCCAGTTCCCAAGGTTATACCAAAAATCTGTATATTTACTATAGAAGGATTGGGGGGGGGGGGGAAATTTTGTCTTGCTATACTTTCTGGTTATATTTCTTTGATCACATATTGATTTTAGGTAGAGTAAAACTTATTTGTGAGTAAACTGTGTTAGTTTTGGGGGGCATTTTCAACTGAAAACAGAAAACCTTTTATGTATTGTGGCCATTCATTACATGTTAACCACATTTGGGAGGATAAAAATGTAAACATTTGAAAGTGGGTTTCATAGTGCAAGTTTTTGAAAATGATACCATTATTATGTCTGTGTAAACTACAAAAATGCAAATTTGTGATATATGGCAATTCATGAGCGCACTATTCATGTGTAAATAGTGAAAAACAGTTAAACATGCACGTAACAAATTGAACAATCACTGATGTATCTGTTCTTTCCAGGTTCCAGACATCCACTTCCTCAAGAAGTCACCCCCACTCGGCTCCCTCTCCACCGGATACCGTCCGTCTCTCCCTTCCATTCTCAAGGGCATCGCATCCACAGCCCCAGTCCTGCCATTCTCAACTTCACCCTGCAGAACCTGGGCCTTATCCCCGGCACCAGCACACCAAACTCCACTCCTGAGCAGGCCAGCATGCTTCCGTCTCCCCACCCAGGGCTCCCTCCACAGAGCATGATCTTTGTGAAGCCCATCTCACCTGCCCGAGCTCTGCAGCCGGCCTCCATACACGGGCAGCCCTTCACCCTCATCAGCATACCACAGGTACAGCCACGGCAGCTATGAAACAATATGGGAAAAAGTAAAGCATAAGGGATAATATACAGTCAGCAATCCACTTTTGTAAAAGTAGTTTTACATAGTGTAAGTGAAGTTATAATATTATGATTTTTTTTTTTTACTAATATAACTAATGTTATAATTTGTTTAAATATTGTAATCTACATTAGACAAAATAGTTAACTGTTGTTCTTAACTATGTTTTTAGGAAACCTAGAATAGAAAAAGTAAAATAAAATATTTTTTGGCTTCAAATTGTTAAAAACACCAATATTGGCCAATGACAAAATATCAAGGATTTCTTTAAATAAATAAAAAATATATATTATGTATGTAGTATATGCCCATTCAAGTCACATTAAATTTAGTTTTCCTATTGCTCGAAAACGAAATTTAGTTTGACCTACACTACGGTTCAAATGTTTGGTGTCAGTATGATTTTTCTTTTTTTGTTTTTTCTTCATTAAAAAAAAAAGTCACAAGTGACATTTATAATGTTATAAAAGATTTCTGTTTCAAATGAAGGCTGTTCTTTTCTTTCAACTTTCTATTAATCAAAGGCTACGTGCACACTTGCGAGCCTCAATTCCGATTTTTTTTCTCAGATCTGATTTTTTTTTGTACAGCTGTTCACGTTGTTATAAATGTGGCCAATATCAGATTTTCATTGTGAACAGATCATGGTTTTGAACTGACACGCATGCGCAAAAGAATGATACAAACAGGGTTTCCAGGTTTTCACAACAAAATCCGCCCAATTGTTTCTCAAAACTAGTCCAAAACTAGCCCAACCATGTTCAGGGAGTTAAACATCGTGTTAGTGGGGTCACGTCAACCCACGAAGTTGAAAAACAACAGTGGAAAAAGTAGCCAAATTCCGCAGGGAAACTGGATTTGGCAACACTTGCGCAGCGTGCCGTCATACGGAAGTAAACACGGAGGACATAAAGTAAGCGATTATTTATAGTGTGATCTGCTGGAGAAGCCAGCGAAGTTATGCACAGGCAATATGAAAAATAAAGACAAGGATGTGACAAAAGACAGCAGAGTTCTGAAACTTTAATGATTCAAGCTCTCATGTTTTGCTTGTATATGGAGTTGTCACTATAATACTTATGAGTTCTGACACATTAAACTTCCACTGACTACCTTTCGCAACTGTCTTGATAACTTGGGGTATGTAAAAATCTATGAAGTGTCTTCCGTCAGCGCGGAATTATGACGAATGTCGATCTAGAGTGATGTAAAAGTCACATGAATTCTGACATGACTGTTCACACTGCGGTCGCATTTCAAAACATCTGTCATGTTTCGGATTTAGTACCACATATGGAAGTGGCACAAATCGGAATTGAAAAGATCAGATTCCATGCGGTTTGTGCTGTTCACACTGTCATGACAAAAACAGATCACATGTGAGCAAAAAAAATCGGATTTGGGCCACATTTGCCTGCAGTGTGAGCGTAGCCAAAGTATCCTGAAAAAAAAATGTGTATCGTGGTTTTCAAAAAATATTAAGCAGCAACCTTCATAATAATTAGAAACATTTTTGAGCAGCAAATTGGCTTATTAGAATGATTTCTGAAGGATCATGTGACACTCAAGACTGGAGTAATGATGCTGAAAATTCAGCTTTGTATCACAGAAATAAACTATATATGAAAATAAAAAAGCTATTTAAAATGTGTATAATATTTCACAATATTACTGTTTTTACTGGATGCCTGATCAAATAAATGCAGCCTTGGTGAGCATAAGACTCTTTAAAAAAAACATTTAAAAAATCTTACAGACTCCACACTTTTGAACAAAAGTGCATTTTTTTGCGTTTTTCGTGGAGCCTCCCTGGGTTTGTGTGAATAGTCCTTTGTTGTTTAAAACAGTCATTCGCATATTTACTCTCTTTCTCCTGCAGCCTTTAATAACCACACCTGAAGGTGCCTGTCAACACCTCCAGCAGAGTTTCTTTCACACGCCCGTCTCCTTCCCTACTGTAACCAACACTGCGGCTCCCAGAAACATCTACATCCCTCAGAGAAAGCTTGATGTGAGTCCAGAGGACACCTAAGACCTTCACACTGACGATCATCACACCTGCAGTCCTTGCGCTGCTAAAAAAACACTGTTCTGTTTGAGCCATTGTGTGTGCTTGTTATTTGTCTTTGAGTGTTTTTTTATGTTTTCCTCTTTTTATATTGTTACTTTACTGTAGGGTATGCATTAACTTCACATTAGTCTGTGGTGCTTGATGCTTTTTACTGCTGAGGCTCTTGAGGAAAGCAGGACAGCAAACATGGTGCTATGCGATTTACCAAGACAGTTGTGGGTTTATTTGCCAAATAAAGGGTTTTCTTTAAATATGCTGTAAATTTAGGGTTAAAGGAAGAATGAGCAAAAAATGGTCAAATGTTGTTAAGGAAATCTAATTTCAGGGATTGTAGGAATTGCCAAATTTTTACGATTTTTTTTTAAATTGTTGTGAGTGGCATCGCCTTAAAGTGTTCAAGTACCACAGTATATTAAATTGCCATAACTTGGCATTGTGTTATGATGTATTAATATGGGAGAATGTTAGATTAAGGGTGTTTTTAAATATTGTAGATGTATTTTATGTTAATGAAATCTAGTAATATTACTATCTGCACATCATTTATTTGAACTGCCTTTACAATCTGATTTCTATGTAATAAACATAAATGAATGTGCTCCACTCTTGTGTTTATTTCATTGTTGGTGAAATGTTTCGAGGAAATGCCTTCCACTATTTCATCGCTGACATTTCTTTATCTTTATGAATGTCTTCAAGCAATGATTCATGTTAGTGAATCAGTATATTTCAATGAATCCAAAGTTCTTAGAACTCCTTGCTTTTTCAAAGCTAAAAACTTGATTATTACAATTTGTATTAACTCCTCAGTTCCAATGTGAAAATGAGCAAGAAGACTTCATATACTTTGAATGTCTTTACAACTATTTTAGACCGACATCATCTTAATAATCGATACAGAAATGCACTGATTAATTTACAGTGGAGCAAACATGTCATAAAAAAATTAAGAGTGTCTATTTACACTAAGTGCAAATAGCCCGTCTTGTTGGTCGTTAGTTGTCAGTTTTAGTGGCACAGGTGGTACATTTAGACGCGATCGACCCGGGTTCGAATCCGGCTTTTTGGCGAACTTTTCTCCCTTTTTCAATCTCAAATCACATCAGAAAAGCATTTATTTTCAATAAAAAAGGAAATAATCAAAAAGCTGAAAAAGTATCGGGTAGGGTTAGGGTACGTGTAGGGAGGGCTTTATTGTCCCAATAAGGTGGCGTCCATTTAATAACTTGAATTAAAATGTACACCCAATAAGTTACCGCATTCTGTTTTATAATGTACTGAGGTGCAGATAATTGGCACTATTTGCAACAAGTAGTATAAATAGCAGAAAATCCTGCTATTTTAACAGTGTAAATAGAATCTATAGCTATTTGCACTTAGTGTAAATAGCATCTATCGCTAAGAAAATTTGCCATTTTCACTCAGTGTAAATAGCCGCTGCCAAAAGTTAAAGGGTTAGTTCACCCAAAAAGGAAAATTACACCTACTTCAACACACCTGTCTAATTTTTAGCCAATCCTGGACACCTGAGAGTCAAGAGCTTCAGGTGAGTCAGATGTGTGTTGGCGCTAAACTGTGCAATGAAGGAGTTCTCCAGCAGTAGCTATTTCTGGATTTATTTGCCACAATGGCGCCGACGCTGATGGCTGCCTCCGTGGCGTGCTCTGCAGTTGTTTTTATGTTTTTGTTAGTTTGTCCTGTCTTTAGTTATATCCCTGCAATCAGTTTCACCAGAGACGAATTGCTGGACATTCGGAAGTACACACCACCCGATATTTCACCGGTTTTCGACTATTCGGATGTTTTGCTGGACATTGTAGTCGGGGGAGCTGCTGTGCTGATCAAACGCTTCAGGACGCGCAGACGGGGGAAGCGAGCCGGTGTTGTGCCGAATTCTGCACCCCTGCCAGATTATGCACCCCCTCGTTGAAGTCGCTACGCCGAGCATCCATCTGGCGAATCTCCGCTCTCTACCCAACAAAACACACAAACTTCTTCTGCTCTCCCGGATAAATAAGGATTTTTCAAACTCTGCTGCTCTGTGTTTCACGGAAACCTGGCTGAAAGACGCCATTCCGGACAGCGCGTTGAGTCTCCCGGGCTTTCAGCTGTTCAGAGCAGATCGCGACGCAGAATCAACAGGGAAATCACGTGGTGGCGGGACATGCTTTTACATCAATGAGAGGCGGTGTACAGATGTAACTGTGTTAAAGAAGATGTGCTGTTCAGATCTAGAAGTGCTCTTCATTAATTGCAAGCCGTTCTATTCGCCGCGGGAGTTTTGCTCGTTCATTCTCGTCAGTGTGTACATTCCTCCGCAAGCACACGTGAGCTCCGCTTTACAGAAACTCGCTGATCTGATCACAGACACAGAACAACACCCGGACTCTGTTTTAATCATTCTCGGGGACTTTAATAAAGCCAATCTCTCCCGTGAACTGCCAAAATACAGACAGCACATCACATGTCCCACCAGAGACAGTAATATATTGGATCACTGTTACACCACAATAAAGAATGCATATCACTCTGTTCCACGGGCAGCTTTGGGGCTCTCTGATCACTGCTTGGTTCATCTTATACCGACCTACAGGCAGAAACTGAAATCAGCTAAACCTGTATTAAGGACTGTAAAAAGATGGACTAATGAAGCAGAGCAGGATTTACAAGCTTGTTTTGACCTCACTGATTGGAGCGTTTTTGAATCTGCTGCCACCGATCTGGACGAGCTCACAGAGACTGTAACATCTTATATCAGTTTCTGTGAAGACATGTGCATTCCTACCAGGACTCACTTAACTTACAACAACGACAAACCATGGTTCACTGCAAAACTCAGACAGCTCCGTCAGGCCAAAGAAGATGCTCACAGGAAGGGGGATAATGTCTTGTATAAACAGGCTAAATACACACTGGAAAAGGAGATCAGAGTGGCAAAGAGGAATTATTCAGAAAAAATAAGGATTAAATTCTCTTCCAGTGACTCGGCATCAGTGTGGAAAAGTCTAAAAGAAATCACCAATTACAAGACACCATCCCCCAGCACTGCGGAGAATCAACACCTGGCAGACGATCTGAACGAGTTCTACTGCAGGTTTGAAAAGACACCCCACACCCGCTCTGAACACCTCTCCACACAACCATTCACACCTCCAGCAACCCCCCTCTCCCCCACACCTGCAATTCAGATCAGCGAAGACGAGGTGCGCCAGGTCTTCCGGAAGCAGAAAATGAGAAAAGCACCAGGTCCCAGACTGTGTTACACCAGTCTGTCTGAAATCCTGTGCTGACCAGCTTGCCCCCATCTTCACACTGATCTTCAACAGATCACTGGAGCTGTGCGAAGTCCCTTCATGCTTCAAACGCTCCACCATCATCCCCGTCCCAAAGAAACCCAAAATTACTGGACTTAATGACTACAGACCTGTGGCTCTAACGTCTGTGGTCATGAAGTCTTTTGAAAGACTGGTGCTGGCCCACCTGAAGGACATCACTGGACCCTTGCTGGATCCTCTTCAGTTTGCCTACAGAGCAAACAGGTCTGTGGACGATGCAGTAAACATGGGACTGCATTATGTTCTGCAACATCTAGACAGACCAGGGACTTATGTGAGGATCCTGTTCGTGGACTTCAGCTCGGCCTTTAACACTATCATCCCAAACCTCCTCCTGCCCAAACTAACTCAGCTCTCCGTGCCCACCTCCGTCTGTCAGTGGATCAACAGCTTCCTGACAGACAGGCAGCAGCTAGTGAGGCTGGGAAAATACACATCCAGCACCCGTACGATCAGCACTGGAGCTCCTCAGGGTTGTGTTCTCTCTTCACTGCTCTTCTCCCTGTACACCAACGACTGCACATCTAAAGACCCCTCTGTCAAGCTCCTGAAGTTTGCAGATGACACCACACTCATCGGCCTCATTCAGGACGGTGACGAGTCTGCTTACAGACAGGAGGTCGAGCAGCTGGCTGTCTGGTGCAGTCTCAACAACCTGGCGCTCAACACGCTAAAAACTGTGGAGATGACCGTGGACTTCAGGAGAAACCCCTCTGCACTCCCCCCACTCACCATCATGGACAGCACTGTGACTGCAGTGGAGTCATTCAGGTTCCTGGGCACCACAATCTCTCAGGACCTGAAGTGGGACACTCACATAGTCTCCATTGTTAAAAAGGCCCGGCAGAGGTTGTACTTCCTTCGCCAGCTGAGGAAGTTCAACCTGCCACAGGAGCTGCTGAAACAGTTCTACTCCGCCATTATTGAATCTGTCCTCTGCACTTCAATAACTGTCTGGTTCAGCTCAGCTACCAAATCTGACCTCAGAAGATTTCAGAGGGTAGTCCGGACTGCTGAGCGAATCATTGGTACAACCCTCCCTTCTCTCCAAGAACTGTACTCGTCCAGAGTGAGCAAAAGGGCTGGCAGAATCACTCTGGATCCCTCACATCCAGCACACTCCCTCTTTGAACTGTTGCCATCTGGTCGACGCTACAGAGCTCTGAGCACCAGAACGACCAGACACAGGAACAGTTTCTTCCCTCAGGCCATCCATCTCATGAACACTTGACAATAACTGTGGAACACACACTATTTATTCACTCATACACTTATCTAACACACTCACTCAGTCTACATTTCAATTTGCACATAATATACCTGTACATACAACTGTCTATTGTTATATACCTGTACATACAATTGTCGATTTGTATATTTTTATTCCTTAGTTACTTGTTCTATTTTTCTATTTTTTATTATCTGTGTTTTTGTTCTGTCACTGTCATTCTGTTACACTGTGGAGCTTCTGTCATGAAAACAAATTCCTCGTATGTGTAAACATACCTGGCAATAAAAACTAATTCTGATTCTGATTCTGATTATATAACAATGACCCTAAAGATACGATCCCCGGACCTGCAATTATCCGCCTTATCCTTTAGGCCACGAGGCCAGCCGATATGGAACTGATGAGCATTTAAGTGATTACACCCACATCTTTACAGAACGCAATGTATTTCAGTTTTGTAATAAATCAATGAATTAAAAAAAAAAACTTATTAATAGTGTATAGCAACCATATATTCACCCCTATATTCTTCAAAGCCCAGCCTTGTCTTTTTTATTGAAGTACAAAATCTTACAAACAGTCACTGTATCATATAAAGCATCCAAAAACCACTTTAAAAAAGTAAACAAAATAAAGAAGTGCAAGAACATAAAGCACCTAATCATCACCATCTTCAGCATTCTGCGCAGTTTCTCCTCCCTCTTCTTCTCCTTATATGGTATCAAGCGCGCTGCACTTCCGGCTGTAAGTAAACAAATCTACATATGTATCGTTACGTAAATGGGCAATCGGTGGTATATTTTCAGTGAACGGCGGGTTAAATAAAGCCTGTAGGCCCTGTAACCTCCTCACATATCTATTATAGCTATTGAAGACTTGGAATATTGCGCATGAATATAACACTTTAATGGGTTTTTATATATTTGCTGTATATTCCCATTCATTGTCATTATATGCCAAAGAGCATATCCGTAATTTTGGCTAATAATGCCATTCCTATTCCACTGAATAAAAAAAAGAAAGAAAGAAAAAAGACAATTGAATTAGGTTAAACAGTAAATTAAATTAAGTCAAATTAAATAGAGAAATAATGTTACTAATTAGAATGAAGTCTAAACGTTATAATTTTTCAGACTATATGCAATGTGCTGCATCAGATACAAAGTAGTTATAGAAATTATGCCTGTAAAATAGACTGTTCTTTTGGATAATCATCCAAAGCATAAAATAACTGCAATTAGGCAGAGAAACGGTTAAAAAAAAAACCTGTCATCATCAGTTTTAATAATCAGTCATCCAGAACATTTAGTGTACATGCAGCCTATATGAATTCTTCCCAATATTTAGGCTATTCAGCCTGTGAACTTCAGTTGTGTAGCGTCTGGACCAATCAAACACACTATATATTTTGTTTTT
>NW_015505775.1:185699-215941 GCF_001515645.1 Sinocyclocheilus grahami | reverse complement strand
TAATTATTCATATTTCCTGTCGTTGAGCTAAATTCGCTACAGTTGTTAAACTAAGTTGAGCACTCAAGCTTTTAAAGCGCTGAACATCTGAGCTCAGGACTGGAGGCCACTGCAACTGCATTGCATCTGTGTATTGTCAGCAGTTAATTTAGGAGGATGGACCAATTTGAATGTCAGCACGGCCTCCTGGTCCTCTTGAAATTATGAGTGAGTGTGTGTGTGTGTGTGTGTGTGGAGGTGAGGGAGTGATGCCCAGTATATAAAGACCCGCCAAAGAGGGTCAGAAATGGACATCATCAGGACCCTGAGCTGGACATAAGTGAAAGCATCATTTCCAGAAAAAGATTCTTATATAACCTGTGTACGTAGAATTTAAACATTTGCATTTTTATGTTTACCAATGGCTTCATTTGTGCTGTAATGTAATCATAAATATTTTACATAAAAATATTCATTGGAAATGAGAACTATTGTAAAAAGTGATTTTAGAAGAATTCATCAGGTTTTATTTGAATAATAATGATAGGGTAACTCATGACTTTCATCAATAAAATCAACAAAAATGAAATTACACCATATTATGATTCATAAAAAAAAACTGGTAATAATACATTCACAGTTAGACAGATCATGTAACAAATATATTTACATTTTAATGTACATTATATGAGCATGTTACATATAAGCTCTTAATGACTCTTTAATGAAAGTTAATGATATTGTCCATTATGTGAAAGAGTTATTAATTGATATTGATTCAATAGTCGTGACATTACTAAACCTTTCCTTCTTACAAAGTAGAATATGTGTAAAGAGAATATCATTATGAGATTAATAAAGTCACACTCCCATTCAAAAGTATGGGATTTTGTTATTTGAAAGAAATTACTATCATTCAAAAAGGACGCTTTCTATTCATCAAAGAATTATGTAAAACTCTATCTTGGTTTCCACAAAAATATTAAGTAGCCCAACTGCTTTCAGATGTTTCTTGAGCAGCAAATCAGCATTAGAATGATTTCTGAAGATTCATGTGACACTGAAGACTGGAGTAATGATGCTGAAAATTCAGCTTTGTATCGCAGGAATAAATTACATTTTAAAATATACGTATATTCAAATATAACAGTTATTTTAAATTGTAATAATATTTCACAATATTACTGTTTTTACTGCATCAAATAAATGTATCCTTGGTGAACATAAGAGACTTCTTTCAAAAACATTTAAAACCCAAATGAATGGTAAGTAGTGCTGTCAAGCGATTAATCGCGATTAATCGCATCCAAAATAAATGTATTTGTTTCATTCTTGGTGAACATAAGAGACTTCTTTCAAAAACATTTAAAACCCAAATGAATGGTAAGTAGTGCTGTCAAGCGATTAATCGCATCCAAAATAAATGTATTTGTTTGCATAATATATGTGTACTGTGTATATTTATGTATATATAAATACACACACGTGCATATATGTATTTCAGAAAAATGTTGTTTATATATTAAATTTATTTATAATATAAATTATGTATATAAATATAGACGTAAATATTTTCAAAATATATACTGTATGTATGTGTATTTTTATATACATAAATATACACAACACACACATATATTATGCAAACAAAAACGTTTATTTTGGATGCGATTAATCGTTTGACAGCACTAATGGTAATGTAAATATTCAAACAGATTTTACAGAATTGTAGTCTTTTAGTCACACTACAAAGCAGTCATTTCTTGTAAGCTGGCAGTGGCACTAACAAAAGTTCTATTTCTGGACCGTTATCATTGCATTCCACACTAGTGAGGTGATATTCTGCTGCTCACAGAAATGAGATAGAAAGAGCCATATTACTTTGAGATAGGATACATCTATTTTTATATTTGACCTGTCACATACCAATGAAGATTTTGTCAGTGTTTAACAAATGGTAAAGATTTGAACTGTGTTAGCTTAATGTTTTTAACACTCATTCTTTCTAGTTGTTGGCAGTTTTGCATTAATCGTCTCTTTTCCCATCCTTGTGAATGTCAGAGCATTTGCCAGAGCCGAAGATGCCAAATTGGGGTGGAGGAGCCAAGTGTGCGGCCTGTGAGAAGACGGTTTACCATGCTGAGGAGATCCAGTGCAATAGCCGGAGCTTCCACAAAACCTGCTTCATCTGCAGTAAGTCCACAAAACATTAGTAAACTTAATGGTACTCTTACCATTCTTGAATAGAGCAGTTTTAGCTACAAAAAAACCCCCATATATAAACACGGAAAAACCAGTGGGATGAAGAAGAGCAAAATACTAAATTAAACAAATAAATAAAAATAAGTTGATAAAACATACAAACACGTGCACCCTTTGGCCCTTGGGCCCATTAGTATGTTTGCCAAACATATGTACCTTTAATTAAGTTTTGTATTCAACTATCAAATGTTTTGTTCAATCAGTATTTTAAGATGGAGCAATAAGCTCCAGGAGTGTTATTTTAATTTCACCATTTAATTTTTGTTAATATTTTGAATTGGATTTAATTTTTGTATTTTGTTTTCATTTTGAGTTAGTTTTAGTAATTTTGTCGTGTTTTTGTCTTTTCCCCAAATTATGTCTTAAATTAGTTGTTGTTTTAATTGAGTTGTTTTAGAACTTAAACTAATGAAAATTAGAAATGTTGTCTTGTTTTTAATTTTAAAAATTATTGCATTTTTTTTTTCAAGTAAAGGCGCAGCATTAACTCTTAAAGGCTTGAGTCGTGCCAGAAAGGGTGGTGATAGTCAGTCTGAGACTGGTAACACAAACACCCCTGCAGTTCGCCACCATTCAAGGGCCTGTTTCATCTGCTGCGGATGCTTTGGTCTCCCAGAGCCTCTTGTTCATCCAGCCCAAAATTAGACACAAAGGCAAGCTCCCATGAGCCTCTTGAGCCGTCCTGGCTGAAAGTGCAGCAGCTGACCAGTGTTGCCAAGTCCACAGTTTTCCCTTGGATCTGGGCTACTTTATCACTGTTGCTGCGGGTTGTTTTTCATGTCCGCGGGTTAAAGCGACCCTGATAACGTGATATTTAACCCCTGGAGTGCGAATTTTTCCAGGGGAACCCCACCAAAAACGTGTATTTTACCCCCGAACGTGATTTTTAATGGGGAGACCCCCTCAAAATCCGATTGGGCTAGTTTTGAGTAGCAAATGGGTGGGTTTTGTTGTGAAAACCTGGCAACCCTACAGCTGACGAACGCAGACAGCCCTCTGTAGGAGCCGCGAGACCACGCTCCAACTTTACACTCCGGCTCTCGCAACAGCTTCAACAAGAGGTTTTGTGTTGCAAAAATATTTCTATTTCAAATAAATGCTGTTCTTTTGAACTTTCTATTCATCTCAGAATGCTAAAAAAAACAAAATGCATCCAAACAGTACAAATGTTTTCAATAATAAATATTTATTTTTATATTTTATGTGTCTTTAGTCATATTTTAAAACGGTTGTCTTTCTGTTCTCTAGTGGTTTGGACAGCACTACAGTTGCAGCACATGAGTCTGAAATTTACTGCAAATCCTGCTACGGCAAGAAATATGGTCCAAAAGGTTACGGGTACGGTCAGGGCGCCGGAGCATTGAGTTCTGACCCCGTCAATAATGAAGAACTTCAGCCTCAAGAGTATGTCATGGAAATATCTTTAAAGGGGTCATATGACGTTGCTAAAAAAACACATTATTTTCCACATACTGTACATTATTGTTTCTCCTCTATGCCCCGCCTTTCTGAAACGCGTCGATTTTTACCAGGCTTGAGTGAGCAGTGGCCGGCGGACTTGATGTGACGACCCCGGGCTGGACTCCGCTTCGTCCACGGTGAAAGCCGATCCGGAGGATTGAGTGAGCAGCGGCCGGCGGACTTGATGTGACGACCGCGGGCTGGATTCCGCTTCGTCCACGGTGAAAGCCGATCCGGCGATCCACAGCGCGAAGTTGATGTATTTCCTCAGCAACCAGCACGGATCAGCTCCAGGCATGACGAAGCGGATATCGTCCTCTTTTGGAATGCCAAGAATGACAAAGTAGTTTCATTTTCACAACGAAACACAGCGCCTTCATGACATGGCGGCAGCAACAACAATACTACAGCAAGAAGTACGCCTTCTTTCTTTGCGTGAACATTTGGGCGGCGTTATGCAAATCTTCCCACATAGTGAGGTAGATATGTGGGGGCGTGTTAGAACGAGCCGTAGGTGTGGCTGTGGCTGACTCTTAACTTTTATAAAGAATATCTCTTTGGATTTGAGACTTTAGTCTTTGCAACTCTACAGATCTTCTTTATGCACCAAGAGCTTGTAACACTTCAAAGAGAAAGGAAAAATTTTAATTGCATCATATGACCCCTTTAAAATATATTCTTAAAGGAACAGTTCACCTAAAAATGTAAATTTGCTGAAAATCTACTCACCCTCAGACCATCCAAGTTGTAGAGGAGTTTGTTTCTTCATCAGAACAGATTTGGAGAAATTTAGCATTACATCACTTGCTCACCAATGGACCCTCTCTGCAGTGAATGGGTGCCGTCAGAATGAGAGCCTAAACAGCTGATAAAAACCACGATAATCCACATGACTCCAGTCCATTAATTAACGTCTTATGAAGTGAAAAGCTGTTTGTTATAATATATATATTAAAAAAATCAGAAAGGTGTTTTAACTTTATTTCTGTCAGTAATACATAATAACGTGATTAGAACTGTTTTGGACTCCTTTTGCTTGTAAACAGTGCTTGATCTGTGGATATTTCTCTCCCGATTCAGATTAGATGACTTTTTAATTGGAAAAAGCAATATGTATAGAGGACTTGTATTTTAGCCAGAAGCATGGTTTAAAGTTAAAAAGCCTAAAAGATGGATTTCTTTCTTACAAACATTGTCGTGTGGATTGCTTGTGGATAATTGTGATGCTTTTATCAGCTGTTTGGACTCAGCTGTTCTAACGGCACCCATTCACTACAGAGGATCCATTGGCGATCAAGTGATGTAATTCTAAATTTCTTCAAATCTGTTCTCATGAAGAAACTCATCGACATCTTGGATGGCCTGAGGGTGAGTACATTTGAGCAAGTTTTTATTTTTGAGTGAACAATTCCTTTAAAGATAGAGTACCACTTTAATTAATAGCATTTAGAAGAAGAGTTATTGTGTTTTTGTGATTCTTATGCATATGTTTTTATGTTAAGGCCCAAAGCTCCCCATCCTGCATCTGCTAACTCAAACCCAAACAGGTTTGCACAGAAGTTTGGGAGTACAGATCGCTGTCCTCGCTGCTCTAAAGCAGTTTATGCAGCAGAGAAAGTAATGGGCGCTGGAAAGGTAAAACTACAGCTAAAATTAAAGCAAGAAGCTGACTCAGAGTTTTGATACATTATACTCTGATATAATATGAAATATATTAATATTAAACCATTCAAACTGAAATAAGCATATTTTGAGAACGTGTTCCCTTCTCAGCACTTCTGCAATATGCTGCTGTCACAGGTCAGCGCTGTGTAAAGCACATTTCACCGTAGTAATTTATCAGACTGTGACTGGTTCTGATCCAACAGCCCTGGCACAAAACCTGCTTCCGCTGTTTATTGTGTGGGAAGAGCCTGGAATCCACCACGGTGACGGATAAAGATGGAGAGCTCTATTGTAAAGGTACAATCCATCAAATGAGACCGCAAGATCTCTGCCAGCTCAATCTCATTAATATCACTTAACCAATCAATAGATACTCTGTTTTGAGTTTATTTCTCACAATTGTGCAATTATCTCTCGCAATTCTGAGAACAAAAAGGTTGCAAGTACCATTTTTATGTTTGTTCCATGGCAGAAATGGGCTTCCATAGAAATTTGCATTAAAAATTAAAATAAAAAAATAACACCGTGTGTAAAATATTGCTGAACACTACATTCTCAGAAAAAAAAGGTACAACGCTGTCACTGGGTTGGTATTCTAGGGTACAAAATCTAAAAGTTACATCTTTGTACCTTATTTACCTCTAGATGGTATCGTCCCAGTCTTTTATCATACCTTATATCCTGAGAGTAATTTAATATTAACCATGACGTATTTTATTATTCAGAACTAAGATTTACCAACAGATTTCTCTTTTTTATGTATTTTTTCCCCAGTTGGCTATGCCAAAAACTTCGGTCCAAAGGGGTGTGGCCTGGGGAATCTGGGTGTGGTCGAGGAGAATGATTGACAAGTTTAGTCCAACCCAATGCAGCTGCTTTTTCACTGCACACAACATCGGTTAAGGCTAGAAGGGATACGCATGGCGCTACTGGGCATGCGCACATCAATATAGCGTAATTTTGTCACAATGTACAACAATAATGACTATTTTTTCATTATTGTAATGGGTAGGTTTAGGGTTAGGGTAGGTGTAGACGTTGATAACACACGATCTAATAGGTAGAAATTTCATTGTTCGTTTCCGGTCGGAAATGATCTTATCCCTTCATGTTAAGTTGGAACAGGGGTATTTTAAGATTTAAAAAATGCACACACTTCAGCTTTAAACTTAATCTTAAATTGATGCTATGCTGCATAAAACAAATGTATTACAATAATAAGAATCCTATCTACTGTAACTGTATATCATATGTCACAGCATAAAAACAAAAATAAAGAGTAAATAAAGGATAAAAGACGTGTCATTCAACATTGATTCAAAGATGATTAGTTACTAGGAAAATAAACGTATAAAATCAGCATATTAGAAGGATTTCTGAAGTATCATGTGACACTGAAGACTTGTGTAATGATGCTGAAAATTCCGTTTTGCCTCACAGGAATACATTATATTACAAAATTAATAAAATAGAAAACATTTATTATAAATCAAAATAATATTTAACAATAATTCAGTTTTTGCTGTATTTTTTTTATCAAGTTGCAACACTAATAAGCATAAGAGATTTATTTCAAAAACTATATATTTATACTTTTTATATACATATTTATATATATATCTCCAAAACTCCTTCACTACTAGCTATTAGCTAATAGTGGCTGTAATGTAAGTTACTCAATAATGTTTTGTTGTTGTTAGATCAGCAACAAATATACCTTTACCTGGAGAAACACTCTGACCAGCAAATTACAAAAGTGGTCTGATTTATTCCAAAGCACAGTAGGATTCAAGAACAGCATTTTCCCCTTATTATGACATACTGCGTAATAAAGTATAATGAACAGAATTGAGAACTGCAGTAAAGAGCGAGCTGATGCTATCAGGCACAGCCCCTGTACTACACAGTGGTTATTAAAGGCATAAATAAAAGATCAACTGCCTTTGAAAACATTACTGATTAAAGGTAACATGATACTAATAGCTAATAAAATATATTAAATGATATGATTCGTCTTGCACGTATAATGCTATAAATGTTGCGGTTGTAATGCATCTGATCGTAGCGTGAAGTCACTTCAGATGCGTTTTGACTCATCAAAATTTCTCTAAATTTGCATTTGTTTTGTATAAAATGATTTACAAATCTTTTCACAAAGAGCATACATATAGTGGTCACTTCCTGTAAAAGGACTTGGAGTAAAAACCAAAGCGTGATCTTACCGTACCTTACAAAATATTTCTGCTCAAAATATATCAGTGTGCTTATAAACATGTATTCATCCTTATGTACAACTTAAGCTGTAAGGCAAAATCTAACCTTGAACGCACATCACATATACTATATTTCCCTCAAATACAAAAGGTGGATGTTCTTGCAAATAGAACAAACGATTATCCAAATGAGCATTCGGTCTGTTCTGCGTTTCCATCATTAAAAAGGCATTAAAATCAAACCAATGGCTCCCGAACTGGGGACGTCGCTCTCCCTGAGTGGGTGACTGATCGCTGGGGATCAAACAGCATCGGGGCCGCTGAACATGGGATGGTCTCTGCTGAGACCCATGGGGAAATACAATGGGGTAAACTGGAAGTAGGCGGGTTACACAGACCAAAACAAAGACAGACATTCCGACACAGAACGCACATGTATCATTGTTTTTCAGATAAACAAGTATGTTAACTTAGAATTTTTCTTAAATATCTGCAAACATATTACGGTATTTTATGCTTTAGCAGAGTCAAAAACGTACATACAGCACCTTTAACAATACCAACACTTTTAATAATTGTAATATAATTTCATAATTAAGACCGCTTATCAGTGTTCGCTCTTTGTTCAAAGCTGCTGTTATATTTTTGTAGAAAGAGGCCGCAAGATATTGATGACTAATACTTATGTTTTTCTTTATAACAAGTATTATTGGTCTGATTAAGTTGATATTAGGCAAATAAAACATCAGGGCATAATTCAAAAAGCATACTAGATTTCTATGTACTACCTACATATCATAATTATTTAAACATGATTGATTTCATGTTATGCAAAATTCTAGGCAAAGGAGTGAAGAAATGCCATTGTATCCATCATCAGCCATAGCACAAAAATAATGACAGCTGTTCACTCCGGTTCTTATGTCCTAATAGGGCTGTCCGATTTTTTTTAGAATTTCGAATATTCGTCGAATTTAAAATAAAAATCCACATTGCATTCGAATTTTAGGTGTGCGTTAAGGAGGCTTATCAGTGGCGCACGAGATGCGATGACGAAGTAAGTGTCCTTGCATTATAATGTTTTTGTTAGCCTATCCAGTTGAAGCCACTAGATGCGGCGCTGCTGCGTTGTTCATTTAAAAATATAGAGGAAAAAGAGAACATCACTGCGGAGAAGATCTTGTTTACATCAAAACCCGAAACCAAGCCGTTCACACAGAACGCATATTTCACGCATTTTCTAGACGGACATCTATTACTGTTGCACTCGCGTCTCGCACAAAGGAGCCGCATGTTTAGAAAGCCATGTAAAATTAATGCAAGTTTAACTTTGAAAAAAACATATATTGAGACTTTATGGTGGGGTTTTCCCCGCATCCTACTGCATCTCATGTTTTTAAATGAAAATGTACTGATTGTGTGATCGGCTTTCCGCCATTTGTATTAAACTATGCATACATACATGATGCTGTTTTGTTTAAGCAACTTAATTAATTATAATTGGTTTATAAACATTAGTTTAAACATTATGCACTTTTTTTTCACAGATAGTCATGTTATCTTATGCTTTGAATGATGCTCCCTCTTGTGCCTCAGGAGAGAAGCCAAAAGCTTTTCTTCACCCTAACTGAAATTATGCATTTTAAATTCGAATTTAGATAATATTTAAGTACAAAATTCGAATTTAGTTTTGTCAGCCGTTTTGACAGCCCTATGTCCTAATATACAGTATTTGGCCAGAAGTGCTGATATTTAGCTGGGACGTTTCACAGTTTATAGTTTATATCATGTCATTCACCTGGTAGAGCTGCACCAAAAGCAGGATGGAGGCCCAGGAAGCGTTTAAGAAAGCAAAGCAGAAGATGTAGAGCACCCAGGGAGAGCAGCCTGTCAGAGTAGTCACCACCCCCCAGACGCCCTCCTCTGTGTAGTGCGGTGGACAGTGTTTGGACCAGTCTACACACAGAAAAACACATACTTTTTTAAATGAACATTTTCTTCTGGCGAGACTAAAAATGCAAGATGTAGCCTAGTATTTTACAGACATCAACTATTCATTTTGGAACTAGTCATAGTGAGCATAAGAGACTTCATTCAAAAACAAAAATTGTAGTGACCACAAACTTTTGAATGCTAGTGTACATTCGAGTTCAAGTGGTAACTTACACATGATACTGCCGTAGAACATCCATATGCAGAGAAAGTTCAGAGCAACCAGGAAAAGCACAAAGTATGGGTGATTTCTGGCCCCTGTAAAAGGAGGTTAGCATGAGCGACTCATAATGACAGCAAAAAATGAGAGAAAAGGAAGTCTATGCTATAAAACATCCTAGTTCGTGCATGTTACCTATGCAGCCATTGATCCAAATGGAGTGGTGGTCTTGTTTAGCGACACAAGTGTTACAGGAAAAGCAGTGATTTGCTCTCATTGGCTTCCTCATCTGCAAAAACAAGGTTTTTAAGCTCTATAGGAAACTCTGAAAAACGTTTACAATACAGTATGTTCCTGTTAGTACTACGGTAAAACCATGCAGATTTCCAAACCATGGCCTTGCGGTTAGCGCACACGCTTGGACTCATTCGGTCATAATGCTTTGAGAAGGTAACAAGCCTGAATTTATCTTGCATCATTTCCCAATCCAGTTTTCTTTTCATCATTTGCCCTCTCTATCTTGCCACTAAAAAGAGATAACTTACCATACATGAAGTACAAAATATCCTGGGATCCAGACAGCCTGCCTCTGCCAGAACCACAATATTCTACAGAGAGATAGATGAACCTGTTAAAGTCGCCCAAGAGACTAGAAAGAGTGTAAGAACCTAAAGGAATCGTTAGGTCAAACAATGCAACTGACTTTTCCAATTCAAATGGTCAATATAAATCAGAAAACGCTGATTGCAACAAGCATATATGAATAACAAGAATATTAAAATAATTTTTTATTTAAACATATATACTAAAAAAAAAAATTTTTTTATAAAGTTATTCTGTTCACAGATTTGTATTATGTGCAATGGCACTGTAAATTGTATCAAGCCCTTCATACAGAGACATACTGTCATGATCTGTCTCTTTAAAAATAAATAAATAAATGATCACCAAATCAAAATCAAATCATTAATTCATTTCAATACCAAACAATTTATAAAGCATTTTTTCTGAGAATGTGCAGTATTCATAATTATATACTTAAAAAAATCTGAAATTATAAAACATTTATGTAATATTTAAATATATGTTTATATTTAAATGTAAAAAAAAATACAAAAATCAGTATCATTAAAAAAAACATTAAAATCAGTACAACAAAATGATTTTAATGTTTTTGTTTTACTATTATAAAACTATACTATACTATAATTTTCATATACATACATATAATACATAATACAATAACAGAAATACAATAACAAATATAGGATCTACATTGTCTTGTAATACAGTTCCATTCGTCGCACCCAAAGAAAAACTGCAGTGCTTTACAACTATAGGACAAGAAGAGCTAAATAAACTTATCACTGCATCTAAACCAACAACATGTTTATTAGATCCTGTACCCACTAAATTACTGAAAGACTTGTTACCTGTAGCAGAAGAACTGCTTCTCAATATTATTAACTCGTCGTTGTCTTTAGGTCACGTCCCAAAACCATTCAAGCTGGCGGTTATTAAGCCTCTTATTAAGAAACCACAACTAGATCCTAGTGAACTGTCAAATTACAGACCCATTTCAAATCTTCCTTTTATGTCTAAAATTTTTGAATAAACATTTCATTACACCAAATAATGTTCTTTTTAGCAATATCACATAACAATTTAAAATGACAAATTACTTGCTTCTTGCGTCAGACCAAGGCTGTGTCTCATTGCTAGTTTTATTTGATCTTAGTGCTGCTTTTGACACTATAGATCATGACATACTCACAGATCGAATGCAACTATACGGGTATTCAAGGACAGGCTTTAAGATGATTTAGATCCTACCTGTCCGATCGTTATCACTTTGTCTATTTAAATGGTGAGTCATCTCAATTTTCGGCAGAAAAGTATGGAGTGCCGCAAGGATCTGTCTTAGGCCCTCTGCTATTTTCAATATACATGTTGCCCCTTGGTAATATTAAAGACCAGATGAAACTTCTAAATTGTCTAAGCTAACAGAGTGTGTTAAAAATTTAAAAGATTGGATGACCAATAATTTTCTCTTATTAAATTCGGATAAGACAGAGATTTACAATTTGCATCTAGACAGATGTACTTTTACTTCCTCTACAGTCAAAAATTTGGGTGTTATATTAGACAGCAACTTGTCTTTTGAAAATCATATTTCCCATGTTACAAAAACAGCATTCTTTCATCTTAGAAACACTGCCAAGCTACGAAACACGTTACCTGTTTCTGATGCAGAAAAGCTAGTTCATGCATTCATGACCTCTAGACTGGACTATTGTAATGCACTGCTAGCTGGTTGTGGACTATTGTAATGCACTGCTAGGTGGTTGTCCTGCATCTTCAATAAACAAGCTACAGGTAGTCCAAAATGAGTCCTTACCTGGTCAAGAAAATATGATCATATTACCCCAATTTTACAGTCTCTGCACTGGCTACCTATTAAGTTTCGCATCAGTTACAAAATATTACTACTTACTTATAAGGCCCTTAATGGTCTAGCTCCTGCGTACCTAACTAGTCTTCTACCACGCTACAATCCATCACGCTGCCTAAGGTTGCAAATCTCTGGACTTTTGGTAGTACCTAGGATAGCAAAGTCCACTGAAGGCGGTAGAGCTTCTTTTTAGCCAAGCATTCACATAATGTATCTCGTAATCAAATGCACATTTTAATTCTTTTGCTTGGGTTGAACACATCATCTTTGCTTGGTTGGAACAGCTGCTATACTAATTTAGTCTCTATCTGCTTCTCCGTTTCTGCCACGGGACTTGCATCCCGAGGCAACTAGAAATTACACAAGCTTCAGTCTGGATCCAACCCTTATGAATATTTGAGATGACCGAACACCTGAGAAGAGATGATGCCAACCCCCCAGAAGACCTCAGATGATGCTAACCCTGGAACAACATATAAAGCTACCAAATTTTGCTTAATCGCAATGTATCATCGCAATCGCAAAGTTTAATCGCAACATATAATCAATGTAGTTAATAATTCACCGTCTGTTTGATTACGTGTAATTTGTAATTAACTGCATGATTCGTACTGTACATTTCTGCCATAGTCACCACTAATAACCTACTCCTAAATGTAATGTAGAAACTTAATATTTTCAGTAAAGCTGCTTTGCAGCAATTGGTATCGTGAAAAGCACTATACAAATAAACTTGAATTGAATAATAAAATATAGGATTCTTTTTTCAGAATACATATTACCAAAATAAAATTTGTTTCTTGATTTCTTAGTGCAATATAGTGTGCATAGTTTGTTGCAAATATTATATTTTTATGTATAATATACAAAGGAATAAATTTGTTGTAAAAATGTATAAGAGTGATATTGTAGAAACAGGGCCTTTTAAATACATATGTATGACAAGTCAGTGAAGTCAGTGTGTTTGTTGATGCTTAAACCTTGAAGTGAGGTTGATCACAGCTATGATGCAGGCCAGCAGCACACCCTTAAGTAACCAGGACTCCGTCTTCATGTCTAATATGGAACCGATGGCTCCGACCACAACAACACTGAACACACACAGCAGACAGACCTGAAACACACACGGTCACACACTCTGAATAGTGAAGTCTTTTCAACTGCAATGAAAAATCAGGGTTACAGCAGAGGAATGTGGGTCAGAGAATAAGTGGAATGTTATTTTCTTGTTTAATAAAAGCCTAAAAATGGAGAATTCTCCAGGGCCAAACACACATTATGTGAGAAATTGGCTGCTTTTGTTTCTGAAAGCTTAATTCAAGGTTAAATACAGCCCTGGGATTTCAAGTACTTGCCTCACATCTTCTTTAATAAGGTTAGTGAGAGCGGTGTGTGTGTGTGTGTGTGTGTTTGGGTGTATGTCTGTGTTTGTGAGTTTGCCTGGAACAATTGTTACAAATCCAACCATTAAAACTAAATATACATTATACATATCCATTGCACAAATGCATCTAATTTACCATTAGGTTAAATTAGAGGTTTGTTCAAATTCAAAATACCTGAATTATCTGAATTATAATTATAACTCCAGATTTTAGTGCATTAAATCTACATTACAATGTAAAACTTTTTTCTAATCTGAACTTGTTGGCCTGAGTGTGTCTGAGCACGAGTGTACCTTGTATCTGTTGAGCAGTTTGAGACACGTAGAGTTGGCTTTCATGCGCTCTGTCTTCACCACAAGACCTCAGATGATGCTAACCCTGGAACAACATATAAAGCTACCAAATTTTGCTTAATCGCAATGTATCATCGCAATCGCAAAGTTTAATCGCAACATATAATCAATGTAGTTAATAATTCACCGTCTGTTTGATTACGTGTAATTTGTAATTAACTGCATGATTCGTACTGTACATTTCTGCCATAGTCACCACTAATAACCTACTCCTAAATGTAATGTAGAAACTTAATATTTTCAGTAAAGCTGCTTTGCAGCAATTGGTATCGTGAAAAGCACTATACAAATAAACTTGAATTGAATAATAAAATATAGGATTCTTTTTTCAGAATACATATTACCAAAATAAAATTTGTTTTTTGATTTCTTAGTGCAATATAGTGTGCATAGTTTGTTGCAAATATTATATTTTTATGTATAATATACAAAGGAATAAATTTGTTGTAAAAATGTATAAGAGTGATATTGTAGAAACAGGGCCTTTTAAATACATATGTATGACAAGTCAGTGAAGTCAGTGTGTTTGTTGATGCTTAAACCTTGAAGTGAGGTTGATCACAGCTATGATGCAGGCCAGCAGCACACCCTTAAGTAACCAGGACTCCGTCTTCATGTCTAATATGGAACCGATGGCTCCGACCACAACAACACTGAACACACACAGCAGACAGACCTGAAACACACACGGTCACACACTCTGAATAGTGAAGTCTTTTCAACTGCAATGAAAAATCAGGGTTACAGCAGAGGAATGTGGGTCAGAGAATAAGTGGAATGTTATTTTCTTGTTTAATAAAAGCCTAAAAATGGAGAATTCTCCAGGGCCAAACACACATTATGTGAGAAATTGGCTGCTTTTGTTTCTGAAAGCTTAATTCAAGGTTAAATACAGCCCTGGGATTTCAAGTACTTGCCTCACATCTTCTTTAATAAGGTTAGTGAGAGCGGTGTGTGTGTGTGTGTGTGTTTGGGTGTATGTCTGTGTTTGTGAGTTTGCCTGGAACAATTGTTACAAATCCAACCATTAAAACTAAATATACATTATACATATCCATTGCACAAATGCATCTAATTTACCATTAGGTTAAATTAGAGGTTTGTTCAAATTCAAAATACCTGAATTATCTGAATTATAATTATAACTCCAGATTTTAGTGCATTAAATCTACATTACAATGTAAAACTTTTTTCTAATCTGAACTTGTTGGCCTGAGTGTGTCTGAGCACGAGTGTACCTTGTATCTGTTGAGCAGTTTGAGACACGTAGAGTTGGCTTTCATGCGCTCTGTCTTCACCACACTGAGCATGTGAATGAGCAGAGGGCTGTGCACCTGGTGTGCCAGGTCAATGGGAGTGTGACCCTGAAAATAACACAAAAACATCACTTAAAAAGAACACAAAGTAAAGATCAACTTTCAGACTGAACGGCCAGGTGAGTGACGGGCATTGCTTTGGAACCAGTTTTACAGCTATGGAGAAACACTGATCTTTTGTTCTGCCAGTTTAAACTGTATCATTATGGCTTTGGTATTAGTGACTGGACATGTAATAGCAAGCAATAAGATGTTTAAAACTTATAAATGGAATGAATGTGAGCACTTTCAGAAAGTACACAGGTTTTAAGGCCAGTCTTTGACTGCAGTCATTTGGTTTGCACAAAAAACATCACATACTTAAAGCTGCAGTCCGTAAGTTTTGCCTCTTTGTCGCCATCTCTGTTTGAAAACCTGGAATTGCAGCTGTGTGCAGATTTATCTAGCTTGCGTGGGTTGTGAGCCAGCACGGCTCCAGCACGGATTAATCTAATGTTCTGAAGAGTATGTGTGGCAGTCAGTCACCGCACCGGTGTGGATATTTACTGTACTTCGCAATCACAGATTCTAGCCTACGTCTTGGAATATATGACCCAAAAAAGTATTTTTACCGTATATATTGCCATCTGAACAAGTAACAAGTCTGCCACGTTTGTTCTGACCACCTGAGGAAAAAAGCATTACCATAAATCTCGCTACCAATGGTGATTAAATCGATAGCAAGCAATAAGATGTTTAAAACTTATAAATGGAATGAATGTGAGCACTTTCAGAAAGTACACCGGTTTTAAGGCCAGTCTTTGACTGCAGTCATTTGGTTTGCACAAAAAACATCACATACTTAAAGCTGCAGTCCGTAAGTTTTGCCTCTTTGTCGCCATCTCTGTTTGAAAACCTGGAATTGCAGCTGTGTGGATATTTACTGTACTTCGCAATCACAGATTCTAGCCTACGTCTTGGAATATATGACCCAAAAAAGTATTTTCACCGTATATATTGCCATCTGAACAAGTAACAAGTCTGCCACGTTTGTTCTGACCACCTGAGGAAAAAAGCATTACCATAAATCTCGCTACCAATGGTGATTAAATCGAAAGATCGGTTAGCTCATATCACATCAAACCGTTCAAACTTTATTCTCAAATGGTTAATGTTAACAACATCAGCATTGGTGACTATGAGTATAGTGTGTATTAGCATGTAGATTTCAATTTCTGCACAGTCTAATCTAATTGTCATACTCTTCGAATTTCATATTAAGAAATTATTTTAACCCAAAAAGCAAATTATGCTCCCTTTGAACTGTATTTCTTTAAAATACAAATCTTTGTAATCCCAGGCTATCTGTAATCAGAAGCACATTTATAACTGGAATATAATTTAATTTAATTCACATATGTTTCATAAACACTTGATCCTTTCTGGATTACAATCCGCCATCAAAATGATACATTTAATTATTCTGGCTGCTGTGAGAAAAGGCTATAAACGATCCACCACCTGCAGGATCCTCACATGCCATAGCCTAGTAGCCGGGACAACTTATTTATGTTTACAGACATGACGTAATGACGCAGTGCCATACTCGAATTTCCAGCGAAAACCTACCCGTACCACTCAAATTAGAAAACATTATTATAAGCTAACCGTTGTGAATCGAGCTAAAGTAAGGCGATAGTTTTGAACACTGGCTGGTTATGTACTTGCTCAAATACTGATTTCGGATAATTTTTAACCAAAAAAAGTTACGGACTGCAGCTTTAAATCATAAAATCAAAGCTGACCCTATTTACTTCTTAAATAAATGTCTCTGGTCTTATTATGCACAGTTCAACACAGTTGAGTTTTCATAACCTCATAATTTTTCATAAATCATCTAAAATGGAATAAATTCTCTTTATTTTAAAATGAGTTTTCTTCTGACATAAGCAAGTTTAAAGGGATAGTTCACCCAAAAATTACAATTCTGACATCATTAACTCAACATCACATTGTTCCAAACCTGCACGACTCTCCTTCTTCTGCAAACCACAAAAAAAAAATTACCAAACAGTTTTAGGTCCCATCGACTTCCATTATATTTTTTGTCCAAACTATGGAAGTTATTTGGGAACCAAAACCATTTGCTTAGCGATATTCTTCAAAATATCACAGAAGAAGTCATACAGGTTTGGAACGACATGACGGGGAGTAAATAATTAACAGAATTAAAATTTTTGGATGAACTGCCTCTTTAAAGTGCCCCTATTATGGATTTTTGAAAATTACCTTTCATGCAGTGTGTAGGCCTAACACAGCTCTAAGTGATTGAAAACATCCTGCAAAGTTTTAAATCTGAAAGTACACCTTGTATAAAGTTATTGTCTCTCAAAAGAAAGAGTCGACTCTGAATCACTGAAACGAGTCGTTTTTAAAACGAATCCCAAGCCGTTTCATGTTGATGTAAACATGAAGCATTAGCATATTGCCCGCCCACTTGTTTGTCTTTTCCCTTGGTCTGAATGAAAATGCAAATTCATTCTCTGCCTCTAGGTGCCACTTTTGGAGTGGTAAAAATAGCGGTTTCCCCGGTAACGCTGTACACAAAGCAGCACTGCGCTCACAAACACTGCTTTATCGGGCATTACAGGCAGGATGAAATGTAAATGAGACCGATCAGACCAAACACCGCAGATTAGCGTCACACATAGGAGGGGTTTGGAAAAAATTAATCGTTGAGCGAATCATTTGGAGTCATTGAGCAAGTAAGGTAAAAATAAATGCATATTATAAGACAATAAAAGGTTTTTTTTGAACTTGCATGCATGTCAACCTGTTGTTGGGGACCAAAATATGAACCTTTCATTACCCATTATAGGGGCACTTAAAGGGCTTATGTGCCCACTTACATTGGTATTCTCCAGGTCGATGCTGGCTCCAGCCTCCAGCAGGATGTGGACCGCATCAACGTTGCCAGCCAGCACAGCGCAGTGCAGAGGTGAGTTTCTGTTCATTTTATCAACCGCATTCACTGAAGCGTTGCACTTTATCAGGAAGTTTGTGGGCTCAGGTCTGTGTTTCAAAACACCAAAACGACAAGGTGTGAGAAGAGAAAAATATCAGGACAGGAAAGTGTCTAACCACAGCCTACAAGATGACTCAAATCTGCTATACTTTACAATATCTGAGCTAGTCGTTTTGAGTAATGCTTCCAAAATTAAAGGTGCAGTAGGAGATCTTGGAAAATTCTAACTTTAGCCTGATCGCACTGAAAGCGAACGTCCCACCCTCCCTGCAATCGCTGTCCAAAGCCACGCCCCCTGAACGCATATACGCTCACAGACCAGAATAGGAGAGACAACATAGGCTACATCAGCGGTTTCCAATTTCAGCCCATGTTCCGAAGTGAAGTAAACTTCAACGGATTTCCCCCGCTCAGGGAGTAGGGAGCAATAAACACTGTGTAGGGATCATATCGATCAGAACACAGTTCATGCACGTAGCTCACTTCTAACGAGCTGGTTATCTGAATCGGGTGTGTTAACTAAGCGAGACCTGCAAAATATGCATTTTGGCGTAAGGACTCTGAAAGTACACCTTGTATAAAGTTATTGTCTCTCAAAAGAAAGAGTCGACTCTGAATCACTGAAACGAGTCGTTTTTAAAACGAATCCCAAGCCGTTTCATGTTGATGTAAACATGAAGCATTAGCATATTGCCCGCCCACTTGTTTGTCTTTTCCCTTGGTCTGAATGAAAATGCAAATTCATTCTCTGCCTCTAGGTGCCACTTTTGGAGTGGTAAAAATAGCGGTTTCCCCGGTAACGCTGTACACAAAGCAGCACTGCGCTCACAAACACTGCTTTATCGGGCATTACAGGCAGGATGAAATGTAAATGAGACCGATCAGACCAAACACCGCAGATTAGCGTCACACATAGGAGGGGTTTGGAAAAAATTAATCGTTGAGCGAATCATTTGGAGTCATTGAGCAAGTAAGGTAAAAATAAATGCATATTATAAGACAATAAAAGGTTTTTTTTGAACTTGCATGCATGTCAACCTGTTGTTGGGGACCAAAATATGAACCTTTCATTACCCATTATAGGGGCACTTAAAGGGCTTATGTGCCCACTTACATTGGCATTCTCCAGGTCGATGCTGGCTCCAGCCTCCAGCAGGATGTGGACCGCATCAACGTTGCCAGCCAGCACAGCGCAGTGCAGAGGTGAGTTTCTGTTCATTTTATCAACCGCATTCACTGAAGCGTTGCACTTTATCAGGAAGTTTGTGGGCTCAGGTCTGTGTTTCAAAACACCAAAACGACAAGGTGTGAGAAGAGAAAAATATCAGGACAGGAAAGTGTCTAACCACAGCCTACAAGATGACTCAAATCTGCTATACTTTACAATATCTGAGCTAGTCGTTTTGAGTAATGCTTCCAAAATTAAAGGTGCAGTAGGAGATCTTGGAAAATTCTAACTTTAGCCTGATCGCACTGAAAGCGAACGTCCCACCCTCCCTGCAATCGCTGTCCAAAGCCACGCCCCCTGAACGCATATACGCTCACAGACCAGAATAGGAGAGACAACATAGGCTACATCAGCGGTTTCCAATTTCAGCCCATGTTCCGAAGTGAAGTAAACTTCAACGGATTTCCCCCGCTCAGGGAGTAGGGAGCAATAAACACTGTGTAGGGATCATATCGATCAGAACACAGTTCATGCACGTAGCTCACTTCTAACGAGCTGGTTATCTGAATCGGGTGTGTTAACTAAGCGAGACCTGCAAAATATGCATTTTGGCGTAAGGACTGGAATTGGGAACCGCTGGGCTACATCATGTGTCATTCACCAGTGAGAAAATATTAAAAGTACTACAATACCAGGAAGGAAGATCGGGTTGTTGATGTTTGTCTGCCATTCTTGCGTGAACGTGCTGATGACGTATCATGTTTGCGCGAACCGGGTGCACAGAGATATGCTAATACTAGGGATGCTCCGATCGGTATCGGCCGATAATCATATTTTATGACTCAATCGGTACTCACCAACTTGGCCGATCTCAGGAACCGATCGCAATTTGATGACGTCAACGCGTGACGACGTACAAAATGCGTGGGGACATAAATTATTTGGCACCGCAGTCATGTCATCACCGGTGTGGAAATGTTATGACATTTCGAGAAACAATGAAATATTCGCTGTTTGTTGTGTATGTTTTGCATGATGATATGATGAATAGATGGTTAATTTTTAATAGCAGATTCAGTGACGTTGATCTGTGCCTCACTGCACGCGTCTGCGGCGCATTACGGCTCCACGGCCACCGGAGCTGATCGCGGCCGCTCTAGTCAGTGCTTGTGTTTATCAGTCAGCTGCGGCATGTTTCTGAAGCGGCTAACGCTGCTTTATCAGGCATAAAACATGCGAGATGAAATGAAAATGACATCGAACATTTTCTAAAGATAGTCTTCCTTCAGAAATACAGTGATATAAAAACACCCGCACCTACCAGCAGTACGTGCTCATGTTTATTCAACGAAGCCTTTTGAAAAATCCGTCAGTTTTGATATTGTGGTGAGCGCCACAAATAAATAAATGTATGGGAAACACATCCCACAGCACAACCACCTGAGCCCAACTTCAGTCTTCTCATCACCTTAACTTTAACTGCGTTTGTAGCCAGCGCCATAGCCAGACTGATAAACAAACACAGACCGGTAGTTAACTTTGGGCCAGGCGCGTGCGCCCATTGAAACTGTCTATATAAAGCTTGAAGCATCAGAATTGGCATCGGTATCGGCCGATCATCATAACAAGAAATCGGTACTCAGTATCGGCTGCAAAAATCTTGATCGGAGCATCCCTAGCTAATACATAAGTTGACAGGCAGGTAGGAAAGCCAATTAAATCACTCGGACCGAGCATTTTGATTGGATGAACATTTCTTGGTCCTACGCCTTCCACAGAATATATAAATACATTTAGACCACTTAACTTAATGATTGTTATTGGGATTAGGGGTGTGCGATATTGACAAAAAATTATATCTCGATATTTTCTGTGATTTTATCAATAACGATAATTAAACGATATTTTGTTGAGTGTGTTATTTTGCTGGTACCTTAAGGACTGCCGAAGACAGCTGACTCCTAATGTTTTTAATATTCTTCATATTCTGTGTGGTGGTCAGTTCATACTGATAGAAATTAATCTTTTCCAATAAGTTTAAACTGATTTTTGCATTTTATGGGCATTTTTACCTTTATAAAGCCATTTTTTCTAAAAGTGTCCATTATCTTTTGAGTCAAATTCTTACATTTAATCAGGGAATTAGAATAATAAGACATTTGGGCTGTTACCAAGCAAATTCAATCAACACAGAAGCTGCATCTGAAGTGGCATTTAGATGTATTTACACACATGTATTTTGTCACCGTCATGTTGCTCAGAGATGCAAAACAGCGCTGTGGCTGTATTCAGAATGATTTTTGTTGGCGAATTAGAGCAAAAACAAGCAATACGGTGTCTAAAACGTAAGTCTCTTAATTAACTGATTGTTTATTGAATTCAATGGTAATTTTTGGAGAAAAACGGCACTCTTCGTGTGAAATTGAATAACTATATGAAGTGGTATAAATTTATACATTTTCTGCCATCATGTCTTGAATTTGTGATCATTCTAAATGCATTTTAATAAACTGAATCATGCGGTGAAAGAAAACACACTAAATGCGCACACGCACTAGTCTAGACTTCACGTAATGTATGCGTGCGCTCTGTAGGGATGTTTTGAATGGTTTTTGCAAAATACTCTATAATGTCAAATCGCACATCGTTAAAACAACATATCGCAGACGATATATATCGCACACCCCTAATTGGGATGTGAAGAGACTTTCAACCAGCATAACAAAATATGTTTCTGAAGACAATCACCTATTGCACCTTTAACACGCACTGTAGGCCAAATGCCTGTACAAGATGCCTATAAATTAGAAATGACAGATATAAAATTGTACACATGCTGTTCAAAAATTTGGAGTTGGTGAGACATTTTAATGTTTTTGAAATAAGTATCTTATTTATGCTCACCGAGGCTGTATTTATCTGCATCTCTACACGTATTAAATTTAAAAAACGGTTTCATAGTTACTTCTTAATTGGCAGATGTGTAAAAAAAAAAAAAAAACTAAACTTCAAAGCCTGATTGAGTTGACTGGTCATCTTACCCGATGATTTTTTGTGCTGCCAGCATTAGTGGAGTTTGTCCATTTATGTCCGGCGAATCCACTTCCTACAACAACACGGGAACAAGAATAGTATTCAACCGCATTACTCAGTATTCAAACCTTCCATCGTTATTTAAAATGTCACTTTGTGCTTGTGTCACACCTGTCCTTTGGCCATAAGGAACGCAGCGATGGGCATATGCTGGAAGAGCACAGCCAGATGGAGACCCCGATACCCTTCACCGTCTGCTAATGATGGATCGGCTCCATATCGCATCAGCTGAATGACCATAGACAAATGACCCTGTCTGTTCAGGGGTGACCGGGAACAACATCAGCAGATATAAAACATGCTCAAGTGCCACTTTTAGAACCGACATTGTTCAAAGCCATTTTTGCACTGGTTTTAACTGACAGTGTTTTGGTGATTTTAGTGGATAAATGCAGATGTCAGTTCTTCAAGATCACACAGGTGTAGTTCATTACATTTACTAAGACATGTTCCACTATGTAAGGTCATTGCAAATTTATTGCTGTATATATCTGAAACATACCGTATGGCCCAGTGGAGTGGTGTTGAATTCAGGTCACCGCCTAGCTGGTCTATGACAGCTCCTTTAGATATGTAGTATCTATGAAACACAGCAGAACATATGCAAATACAAGTAAGAATAGGTTTAATAAGTGAAGTGATTTACGTGTTGCAACTGTTTAATAGTAATGTACACTGGCTGCCAAAAGTTGGGAATAATTAATTTTTTCAAATGCTTTTGAAAGAAGTCTCTTAAGGCTGTATTTACTTGATCGAAAATACAGTAAAAATAGTAATATTACAGTTTAAAAAGACCTGTTTTCTATTTACATATATTTTTTTAATGTAATTTATTCCTGTTATGGCAAAGCTGAGATTTCGAATAAATGCTGCATCACAAAAACTAAAATGTTAAGCAGCAAAAACTGTTTTCAATATTGATAATAATAATAAGAAGAAGAAGAAGAAGAAACATTATTAGCTGAGCACTAATAATATAATAATTGTGCACAAAATCATCACATTAGAATGATTTCCGAAGGATCATCTGACACTGAAGAGAAGACTGGAGTAATGATGCTGAAAATTCAGCTTGGCATCACAGGAATAAATTACATATTAAAATATTTCTGATCAAATAAATGCAGTCTTGGTGAACATAAGAGATTATTTCAAAAACATTTAAAAACCTTAAATATTCCAAACTGCATGGGAAAAAAAAAACAACAACATGAAAACAACAAAAAATCTTACTTGACAATATCTGCTCGATTATTGATGGCGGCCCAATGGAGAGGTGTAACATTCTCTTTGTCAGGCTGCCTAACGTCATAACCAGACTCGATAAGTTCTTTACACCTCTCAAGAGCACCAAACCTACAATTTAAAATAAACAAGAGAAAGAAAGATGCTGATTTCTTTTTTTTTTCATCAGAATTGACTTGATTGAACATGTATACCCACATACAATGCAGGTTTTCTGCATGAACAAAAGATCTGCATCGTCTAATGGAAATGAACTATTTGAGCAGTGTGAAGCATGCAGGTGAGACAACAGATATGGACGCTGCTTGAGTTAATAGAAAGCCAGATATTACAACAGCACAATAGTATTGTGTATTTGTTTTGTCTGCTTCTACACAAAGGGAAGATGAATGATCTGTTTACACAATCTTTCTACTCGCTACTGAACAGCTAGATTTCAGAGTAAGATCAAGAACATATGTGAAATATTTACTGGATGCTTGAAATATCCCTACATTGTTTAACTCTCAATAACACGGACCATTCAGGACCATTATGAGGTTTTGCATTGTCAATTAAGCACATTTCAACTAGAGGTCGACCGATATATCGGTTTTGCCGAATAATCGGCACCGATAGTTGATTGCTGGAACTATCGGTGATCGTCAAAAATTTATGCCGATAGTTTTCCCGGGTTGTGTCCATTGCTGGAGCGGCTGAGAAGGGTCTGCTGCCATTACACAGTGCGAGAGCGGCCTCTAGTGGTTGAAATCACTGCCAGCACGTGCTATTTGTTTAGACACGTGATGCTGCACGCTGAACAGAGCGGGAAACTTCAGACGCGGATTTAAATGCAGCCGACAGAAAATCCTGCAGTGCCACAGAGCGCCATTCACATAGTTTTCCTTTAAATTACATTATATTGGTCCCGAATCGTTGTTAATGTACATAATGAATTGTGTATTGTGCATTTTCAGCAAAACGTTTGTCTTTCTGTGGCTCTAATAAAGTCTGTGTGCTTCATTTATAGAGCTATAATATAGGTCGCGCTTTCTCTTTCCGTTTGCTCCGTTTTTTAAACACCGAACTTCAAACTCATCTATACCAAATTGTTCATTCTTGAAGTAAACTTGTGTCTTTTTTTTTACTACTACTACTACTAGTACTAGTACTATCGGTATCGGCAAAATGTACTATCGGTCGACCTCTAATTTCAACTCCAATAATCTATATTGCATTACAAAAAAATCCTGTAAAACAGTAAATGCAAAATCTGGGAGAGAAAAAAAATTAAAAAAAAAAAAAGTGACGTCAAATGTGGCCAAGTATGGTTACCCATACTCGGAATTAGTGCTCTGCATTTAACCCATCCTAAGTGCACACACACAGCAGTGAACACACACCCGGAGCAGTGGGCAGCCATTTTTATGCTGCGGCGCATAAGGAAGCAGTTGGGGGTTCGGTGGGAGAGCGCTTTACATTCACTCCCCCCACCTACAATCCCTGCCGGTACGAGACTCGAACTCGCAACCTTTAGGTTACGAGTCCAACTCTCTAACCATTAGGCCACAACTTCCCCCAGACTCTACTATTCAAAAGTTTAGTGATCAGTATGATTATACGAGTATGATGTTATAGGTATTATTCTTTTGAACTTTCCATTCTTAAAATAAATCCTGACAAAATACATCACAGTTTCCAAACTGTTATCAACACTGATGATAAGAAGAAATGTTTCTTGAGCAGCAAATCACCGGTACGAGACTCGAACTCGCAACCTTTAGGTTATGAGTCCAACTCTCTAACCATTAGGCCACAACTTCCCCCAGACTCTACTATTCAAGTTTAGGGATCAGTATGATTATACGAGTATGATGTTATAGGTATTATTCTTTTGAACTTTCCATTCTTAAAATAAATCCTGACAAAATACATCACAGTTTCCAAACTGTTATCAACACTGATGATAAGAAGAAATGTTTCTTGAGCAGCAAATCAGCATATTAGAATGATTTCTGAAGGATCTGCTGAAAGTTCATTTTACAATTGCATTTTAAATTATATTAAAACATAGAATTGTTCTTTTAAATTTGTAATAATAATATATTAAAATATATTAAAAACTCATACTGACCCCAAACGTTTGAACAGTATGTAAAATATATAACATATGTTTTAAATTATAAGGATACTTTATTTAATTTTGCACCATATTTACACATTATGGCAGAATTTGGAATACTATTTTTATGCAAACTTTTAAAAATGTAAAAACTACATATAATTATACAATAATTGTCTCTTTTTTTTTTAAATGAGGGGGAATTTGTTTAATTGTTGAAGTTTTTTTATTATTATTATTTAGGAGTGAAATCTGATCGGAGCATCAATTTTGTGAGATTCACACTTAAACTAATTCCTCTAATCACACAAATACTTTTAGTACTTATTTAATTTTGCACCATATTTACACATTATGGCAGAATTTGGAATACTATTTTTATGCAAACTTTTAAAAATGTAAAAACTACATATAATTATACAATAATTGTCTCTTTTTTTTTAAATGAGGGGGAATTTGTTTAATTGTTGAAGTTTTTTTATTATTATTATTTAGGAGTGAAATCTGATCGGAGCAACAATTTTGTGAGATTCACACTTAAACTAATTCCTCTAATCACACAAATACTTTTAGTATACAGCTGGGACAAAATCTCCAGGGCATCTTAATAGCATCACCAGCAGCTAAACATTCCGCTCTGATTATTAAGTGTAATCCCATTGTGTTTATTGCACGTCAAGGGAATAAGTCTCACTGTGTCGCTTTGACGATATCCCAGGAACTGCTGTCCTCCGGATGCGAGACCTTCCTCGGCTGCTGCGTGGGATCGAGAGGCCCCGGGACCAGCTGGCCGTGGAAGCCACCGGGCATAAAACCGCTAAATCCAGGTCCTCCATGACCGTGGGAGTGGCTTCCGCCGTGTCCATGGCAACTGTCACCCATGTGACCATGGGAGTGGCACTGTAAAATAATTTACAACACAAGTTATTTCTGACAAATTTTAAGGTTAACATCAAATGCGCCTGGTTTTGAAAATGAACAAACTGAATTTGTTTTCTACACACATCCACTGCCAGATGTGTGTAGAAAACGTATTACTATTATTCATATTAGTAGCAATGGTTGTAGTAACAAGAGCATGCCAAGGCCGGTCATGTGACATGAACATGGCAGTGCCCAGGAGGGAGACTCTCTCCATGTAAAATAAAACAGATTGTTCTAGAGGACCAACAGGTCTGGGGTCTCCATGCCAAATTATATTTAATTACTTAAAAAGCAAACATGTTTAATGTATTATTTTTTTAATTAACAAACAATATGAGTGCACATTTAAACAAAAGACAGAGATTTAGTTCAGCTCGGTACATGTTGCTAGTAAACATCTGATTTGCCTTCTTGTAGTGATGGTTTGAACTTTTAATATGCTAATGTAACCTTCCTATTATCTGAAAACTGTAGCTGACCCATAAACATGTTCTATATTTAGCCAATATTTATGGTCAGTTACTGCCAATCAAAGACAATAATCAAGCTTGGGCTTGTTTTCCAGATCTAATCAAATAATTACATGTATAAAATGTACAGTGCTAGTTGAATAGTTGATCGATCAGCACGTACACACATAGACACAGGTGATCAGTTAGCTATAGATGCTAAGTTAGCTTAACCGGTCTAATGAATCCATTTAATGAGGAAACAAAAGAGAATATAAAACATTTTCTCTCTTACTCCGTCTCCTTCTGACCAGTCCATCACTTCTGCGCGAGGTTACAAGTGATTGATCATGAAGAATTTACGCTGACAGAGACTGAAGTCGGGCGTGCGTTCGGCGCATCTTCCACTTCCTGGATACGAGTGACAAATCCTGCGCTCTGATTGGCCGCTTTGTCTCAGTGACGTCGCTTTTGTTTGCCTTTTTCAGAATCAGAATCAGAATGAGTTTTTATTGCCAGGTATGTTTACACATACGAGGAATTTGTTTTCGTGACAGAAGCGTCCACAGTGTAACAGAATGACAGTGACAGAACAAAAAACACAGATAATAAAAAATAAAAATAGAACAAGTAAAATAAGGAATAAAAATATACAAATCGACAATTGTATGTACAGGTATATAACAACAGACAGTTGTATGTACAGGTATATTATGCGCAAATTGAAATTTACAAAAAAAAATTGTATTTCCTTCCGAACAAGAGCGCATTCCTGTCTGTCTACCGACAGAGACAGGAGCCTTCGTATGTCAGAAATGCAGACAATCGTTACATCAGGTTTTACACTCTGTGTGGGTCATATGCCAGTTAAACAAGCTGTTCCGGTTCAGTTTGTGAAACACTGTGAAAACAAAGCATATGCGAATGAGATTGTTTTCAGGCATTGTGTGAATTTATTAAAATAATAAATCTAATCACACTATTCCAGGTTTCTACAGAGCTAACAAAAAATTCCTTGATAATAGCCTACTATTTTAGTAGGCTATATGATATCATGCAAATATACTCTTTTTGGACAAACCCTAACACTACTCCTAGAAAACTTGTTGTATTCTTCTTCTTTTTTTATATAAAACTAAGTACAGTTTTCCTTTTTTATGAATGTGTAGCCTAGGCTATATGTCCCCAAAGTATAAATGTACACATAGATACGCATATATTTGCCTATACATGTTACATGTGTCACATGTGCATTTGCATTGTCGTTGGTACAGAAACAAAAAATGTAAATACAAGATGTTAAGTATTATCTTATGCTGACTGAATCTAGTTTAACTGGGCTGCTGCAGGTTTAAGAACACCGATGATATTGTCAGTTCAGTAAAGCATAGCAGTGTGGCAGAATGTGTTTTTTTAGCGCATCAAACCCGTAATAAACCACAACACCTTTTTTAAAAGGTCTTGAGAAACAATTATCATTAACTGGTCATTCATTAAATAACTGACCATTTTTTGAGATCATTTAACCAACAGGAGGAGTTTAATTGCTATTTTTGAATACCTGGATGTTATGAGCAGTGTTGGGGGTAACTCATTACAAGTAATGCGAGTTACGTAATCAGATTACTTTTGTCAAGTAACTAGTAAAGTAACGCATTACTTTTTTAATTTACAAGAAAATATCTGAGTTACTTTTTCAAAAAAGTAATGCCAGTTACTTTGTTTTCCCATTTATTGACTGACAGCTCTCCTGTCCCCATATTGGGAGAAATCAGAAGTGCAGAGGCGTTGTGTGCGCTGTGTGAACATGATGTAGCCTAGTTCTAGACTAAATGTGAATGTGCATTAATTCATCCCTCTCACAAAAAAACAGATTTAGTATTAATCAAAATGAATTAAAACAGTGAAATACAAACTCAGAATATGACGCAAAACTGCAATGATTAAATTTGTTAAATAACACAAATGTATCTAATCCCATTTTATTAACCGATATCTTTGCTGCTGACCTTTGCTGATCCGGCTCAACCATACTAATAAGCAAAAATTACTTTAGATAAACTAACAATTGTGCTTCATTGTTTTTTATTGCTGAAGAGGGTTTCTTCTGCGTTCTACTGTACAGACGTGAATTTACTTTTGCTTCAGCCTGAGGTTTATTCATTACACTTTTTGGTGTGAAAGGGCTTTTACATTTGCTATAAATAGAACTTCTTATATTAAAAACAATCAAGCCCTGCTCATATTTAAACGGTAACGTGAAAGTAACGCAAAAGTAATATAACGCATTACTGTCCATAAAAAGTAACTAAGTAACGTAATTAGTTACTTTTTTAGGGAGTAGCGCAATATTGTAACGCATTACATTTAAAAGTACATTTCCCCAACACTGGTTATGACATGTAGTTGAATTCCTTCCTTTTCCTTCCAAGATCTGGGACATAAACTTTTAAAAATAAAGATTCCATAGAACTTTTCCATTGCACAAAAGGTTCACTGATATATACCTTTTGGAACCTTTATTTTTAAGAGTGTATAGTGATCACCAGATGGCAGCATATCCTGTAAGTTACTACTGGAAGCTCCTCAGCCAGGAAAAACCCCTCAAAGCATTTTGTTGCCAGTACAGAACTATTGATCATGTTGCCACAGATCAATCAAAGCCTGAAGAGATCCATCACTTCACACTCCTGTGAATTACTGTCTCCAAACCACACTCAACTGGACCTGAACCAGAGATAGAGATATTACACAATCACAGACACTTACCTAAAGACACATCTATCTATCTGCTGTCCTCCGGTTGTGAGACTTCATAATCTATCTATCTATCTATCTATCTATCTATCTATCTATCTATCTATCTATCTATCTATCTATCTATCTATCTATCTATCTATCTATCTATCATCTGTCTGACTGACTGACTGTCTGTCTGTCTGTCTGTCTGTCTGTCTATCTATCTATCTATCTATCTATCTATCATCTGTCTGACTGACTGACTGTCTGTCTGTCTGTCT
>NW_015505775.1:165910-185617 GCF_001515645.1 Sinocyclocheilus grahami | reverse complement strand
TCTATCTATCTATCTATCTATCTATCTATCTATCTATCTATCTATCTATCTATCTATCTATCTATCTATCTATCTATCTATCATCTGTCTGACTGACTGACTGTCTGTCTGTCTGTCTATCTATCTATCTATCTATCTATCTAACTATATCTAACTAATTTGAACAATGAACTGTTGAATTATAGGCATCTTCAGAAACCTGTTTATGAGGTTGATTTCAGAGCTGGAGTAAGAATAGTATTCACTCTACATATATACAGCTCATTAATACCTATGGGAGACCAAGAGTTTATTAGCATAATTAATTGAATCAGCAGGGGCTCCATGTAATCTCTCTTTTTTTATTCCAGGGCTGAGAGAACATAATTACATTGACGAGATTGATGTATTTACATTGTTCTCCAGTCTCATTAACGGTAATGTATGCGACCCAGCGCTCAAACCATTGTGAAATATCTCTGAAGTCAAGGCCCTTTTGTCATAAAGGAAGTATGTATTATGGATTTATGAGAGCCTTAGGAGAGCAGCCGTATTGAAGTGACAAAACACACAAGTATGGATGACATAGTTACTCACAACTCATGTACTATAACAAAACCATATTACAGTTTCCTGTAGCAGACATATTCCTCGTCCTCACACTCTTCCGATCCTCACAAAACCAGCACAGTTCATCTGATCTCATTAGTATGTAATGGCAGTACAGAGCGGTTAAAGATGTCTGCAGGCATGATGCTGAGCTTTTGTCTCCATCTGTCTCGTGTGTGTTTAGCGCTCTTACATGAGCATGTCGCGCGGCGGACATCATGAACTAATGAGCTAAAAACTGGTGGGCCGCCACACTTTGAACTTCCTGTATTCCACCACGCATTTCACTTTAAGCTTACAAAATATGCTTGATATTAATTTGTGAAGGTGCAAGCGTGCTAAAACGATACATTGGACACTATTAGTACTCTTACTCTTGATAGATTTCCAACTGAATGCAAGTGAAAATCTTGAGCTTGAGTTATATATAAAAAAGACACTCGGCTATCAGAAGGGATTTGGTTTTTATTTATGAGAGGCTCATGTAAACAAACAAACCAATGAACAAACAGATATATACGCACATGCACACGAAACGATCTGTCTCGGCTTAGTGTTTGTATGCATCTGTATCCTCGATGGCTGATGTATCATCTCTCTTCATTCATACTTCACCATAATCAGCCCGGTGATCCATTTTATGTGGAATGGAGTTTTGTGTGGGCTGTGCTGGTTTGATAAAAGGGGACACACATAACTCTGGGCAATTTGCCCAGACATCAAAATCAATATTTGAAGGCCATTTGCTATGGACTTGAAAATAAAGAATGTCAAGGCCTCCCAAAGCTGCAATAAGGTTTCAAGTGATTTTCCTTCCACCAAGTTCTTCTCAAGTTCAAAAGCTTTTTTTTTTTTGTTTGGTTAAAAAAATGCAGGTGTTCCTGATGACTCCTGCACTCATTAACACAACATAAGATGAACTGATTATCATATTTACACATGGGGAGTCAAGATCCCCTCAAGACCAAACTAATCCATACTGAATCTGTAGGAGAAAAAAATAACCAGAAACATGCAGTGTTTCTGCCTGAGAAATTGTCAAACAAAACAAAACAAGTGAAAAATAAAAAATAAAATAAACGCAACAAGAATTCATAAGAAATTTAAAAACGTAATTTGCTTCTTTCTTTTATACACTGCACTGTGAAACCTTGTTTTTATTTACAAATTCTATATTATAGTTGATTGAGCTATATAATGAACAAGAACCGCCAGCCATTTTTATGTGTTTTAGTACAAGAAAAATTTTAAACAGCAAATTGAAAGAACTTTTTACTTACATCAGTAAATGTTATGATAGCATTGACAGCTTAGTCCAAAAAAGCTATGGACAGAATAATTATTCTAAACTTCAGTGGGATATCAAACTACACTGAAAAAAACGAGAAACAGTTTTCACCCAGAAATTTCTAGTAAAATTTTACAAACAATTACGAAGAAACAGCATGTAACCCATTGAATCAAATGTATTTTTTTTAAGTAGAAAAGCTGATATAGAATCTTCAAAAAAAAAAAAAAAAAAATTATAGTGTACTTGTTGGTACACACACACACACACACAAATTCAAAACACAAATATACTTGCTTACTAGTGCATAAAAACTACTTGGACATAATATAATTTTTTATTTTAATAATTGTTTTGTACACTGTAATTGACTATTTTTTTCTAACGGAAGATTTACGAAAATATATATGCAATTTAAAAAATATATATACAGGGAAAATCTGTTAATTTCAATTAAAAAATATATTAATATTCATAATTACAGTATTTGGCATGTTTATTTATTTTAAAATGTTAGTGGCCCAAGTTAAAAGTTTACATAATATCCTGGTTTTTATGACACTCCTTCAATGTAAGTATATGAGATTTCTTGCCATTTGTTTTATTATTATAAGTCATATCACATAGAAAAGTAAGAGCACACATCTTCTCAACAATTTAAAGCATTATTCATGCCTGTAGCACATTTTATACTCTAAACTGTGATACTTCAGGATAGGGCTTTGTTCTCACCCTAAACCCCAAACACCCCTAAGAAGAAACATATCCAGCTGAATGTTAAATTAATGAATGTACACCATCAGCATTCACCGCTATCCAGACATGCTTGTGCAGAGAAGGGCAGCAAAGCTCATTCATCAATCCATTAAAGAAGGTAGTATTCCCTGGTATTTCAGCATGTCTGTCGAGAAGACATCAACTCCCAGAGGACGACCGCTCTCTCTCTCTCTCTCCTCACGAGGGAAGGAGCTCTTGACTCTTAAAGGTTCCAGTATGCCAAAAATTACTATTGACATTTCAATTTGGGCTAGATTTTTCAGTCCGGCCCCCACAACCTCCCACCCTCCTCCACACCCCCAGAGAAAGGAAGGAAATTTACATCTGAATAAGCCAGACAAAACATGGAAAGACATTTGCGTGTGCGGCACTTTGGGCCATCCATTCATCTGCAGCAATCTGACTGTCAGTGTCAGGAATATCGATGCCTAAGCATCACTATGCAATGCTAAGTGTGTTATGCTATTCCTTCTCTTCTATCTGTCACAAAACTGTATATTTTCCACATTTGTTTGTATGTAGAAAAGCAGCAAAAGTACTGTAAATGCAGTTAAGCCCCATTTCTGGTCAAGTCAACATGATAAATCTTCATCGAAAGGATCAGATTAGTGAAGCTAAAAGAAAGAAAAGAAATCCCCCAGTACACTAAAATGACATTTCTGACAATATTTATTCCCGTATTGATTTGAAGTACAACTAAGAGAGTTTTCTGAGATTTTTGGGGCAAGAAAACCTCAGCCACACATGTAAATAGTCTGCTATGAGACCTCTTCAGTGTGAGGGATGTTAGCTAAGATGAAAAAATAGAAACTTTGATATTTGTGTGAAATGTCACATTAACAGTTTTTGAAAATTTAAGTCAAAGCATATGTGACCCTGGAGCACAAAACCAGTCTTAAGTCGCATGGGTATATTTGTAGCAATAGCCAAAAATACATTGTATGGGTCAAAATTATCGATTTTTCTTTTATGCCAAAAATCATTAGTAAGTAAAGATCATGTTCCATGAAGATATTTTGTAAATTTCCTACCATAAATTATATCAAAACTTAATTTTTGATTAATAATATGCATTGCTAAGAACTTAATTTGGACAACTTTAAAGGCGATTTTCTCAGTATTTAGATTTTTTTGCACCCTCAGACTCCAGATTTTCAAATAGTTGTATTTCTATCCTAACAATACATCAATGGAAAGCTTATTTATTCAGCTTTCAGATTATGCATAAATTTCGATTTCAAAAAATTGACCCTTATTACTGGTTTTGTTGTCCTGGGTCACATATAAGAAAAAGTTGGGAGGGAGGCTTTAGCTTTAGGAATAGAAATTACATTTAGTCATTTAGCAGATGCTTTTATTGAAAGTGACTTACAAATTGGACATCACAAGAAATCAACATAAGAAAGAATCATATGGGCTTGGAATAAATTATGACAGACGCTTGGATGAATGTTACTTTGTGATTTGACTTGATTTTCAGTCCTTGTTCTTTTGTACCTTTGTGAATATTCATAAAAATATTTACGGTAAAGTGGTGGATGTATTTACTTATTCACTAACACTTTGATTCCCAATAGATTTAAACCCTTTAACCAAATGAAAATATGCCTAGAGTAAAGTACACTCGCATGAGGTAAAGCCTCTTTGCCAAAGCTAACAGGCTTTCATGCATGCTAATATGGAACTGTTATGGGATGTTAGCCTGCTAAACCACAGGACACACTCACTTGATTCAAACACCTGTTTAAATAATAAATAACTGTCTACTTAATCTCCTTGTGGATTGTAGACATATAGTTCACATAAAGTTCTTCACACTGAATTTCTCCTTCTCATGCCCTGGCCAAGGGTGGCCAACGATGCCAACGCTATTAAACTTTCATGCATCTTCACTGATGCTGTTCTCCTGTTACTTCAGCACAGAACATGAAGATACTCATGTTAAGCATTCAGTATTCTAGACTGGAAAAAGTTCAGTTTTAGTAGATTTATTAATTTTACAAAATGTATGATTTAGCTTAATAATACAGGCCTATTATATGAACATTGTATTTTAACAGCTATGATAAGTGAAGTGAGAAAATCTTGCACACATGGGGCTGCAAGTTAAAGACTTAAAATAGTTGCTTGCATATCTTACAACTGAATGCACATGTGGAATGTTAAAATGACCAGATTTATAATTCGCCTTAATCTTTCTGTTTTCAGGTTTAATGTTTCATAAGTTAAAGTTCCTAAATAACTGACAGATGAAACTTCTCAGAGAGCATTTCAGCATGTTTTATACAGTAAGTGTACTATGTTTCTTATGCTCACCAAGGCTGCATTTGATCAAAAACACAGTAAAAGCAGCAATATTGTGAATTAGTATGGCAATTTAAAATAACTGTTTTCTGTTTGAATGCTTTTAAAAATGTAACTCACTCCTGTGATGCAAAGCTGGATTTCTGCATCATTACTCCAGTCTTCAGTGTCACGTGATCCTTCAGAAATCGTTCTAATATGCCGATTTGCTGCTCAATAAACATTTCTTATTATTAATGTTGAAAACAATTGTGCTGCTTAATTTTTTTGAAGAAACATATGTGATACACTTTCCCCCCCCCCAAGATTCTTTGATGAAAAGCATTTATTTAAAACGGAAATATTTTGTAACACTATAAATGTCTTTACTGTCACTTCTGATCGATTCAATGCATCTTCGCTGAATAAATATATTAATTTCTTCAAAAAGAAATCCTAATGATTCCAACCTTTTGAAAGGTAGCTTATAGATAGATTTTACCATTCGCAGAAGCCAGAGCCACAAAGACAGGGGAAAAAGGAAAGAGCAGTGATCTTTGGAGTTTTACACACCATCTCGAGGTTTAAAGTGCTTCTTTTCCATTATGAAGCTGCATTAATGCTCTGCGTTTGGGTAATTAGCAGAAAGTCAATTCCCATTACTGGTTAGGCACATTGACCAGCTGCTTACTTTAATAAAAAGGCATGTCTCCTACATTTAGAGTGGGAAAGAATCAATACCCAGGATGCATTAAAAGAATCTGCCTCCTGACAACAGGTCTGCCAACCCATAACACGAGAACCTTGCACTCTCAGAGATTCATCTATTCAAAACTCACCTCTCCTCTTCTGAGGAAGTGAACTCTCCACTCAGGCTTTCATGAATCCATTTCTTTTTCCTTTTTTTCTTTTTTCTTGCTTTTCTTTACTTCGGACTCTTTTGAAAATTCACAATTCCAAGCCTTGTAGAGAGCAGCCCTTGAAAAAAGGATGTTAGGTCTGGGGTGGCATAGAGCAGAAATAAAGAAGGGACGCGCATGCATGAAAAATCTTTTGGAAAGAACTTATAAAGGGCTCCTATATTTAGTATGTCTTCATTTGGGCTTCTATTAGACTGCTGGAAAACATGGTATGTTTATGTTTAGCTTTGTACATAAGAAAAAAAACAGGCGTTCAAGATGTCAAGAGGCATTTTGCATCAGGATGCAAAAACATGAAGATAATGCCATTAAAACGGCATGGATTGAAATGCAAAACTGCATTCTGTATGAACAGGCTTTTTTCATAAAATAAATATTTCAACTCAGATCAAGAAATCACACTGGATGGTGGACTCTGGATTACAACTTTGAGATCTGCCAACTTTTTTTACTGCCTGTCTGTGGCTCAAGCATTTCTGATTCTCTGACACCTCCCAAAATTTATACATGTATTTGCTCGCTCCCTCTCTCCCTCTCTCTGGAATCAGACGATATATGCGGCTGTCTTCCTCTGATTATAGTGATCCAGTGGAACGGAGAGATAGCTACAGGGATGAAGAGAGAGGGAGGAGGGGAGAGATGTGCCAGTGTGAGAAAAACATCAGACCCAGAGTGTCTTCATATGCACTCGGTGTTCAAAAGGGAAGATGACTGCTGAGGAACTGTGGGCAAAAGGATTGTGGGGGCTAAGATTCCAGAATCAGAATCTGTGAAAGACTCACATGTGGTCTCTTTGTGTCAAAGCCAGAACATGCAGTCATTAAAGCTCAAGTGTGTAATCGAAATGATTGTTTTCAAACGGGTTTCCCTTCATCTATACCATTGGTCGAGCAACTAGATAGTCCCAGATAGTTGGTTGTTTGAGGCAATGTTGCAGTTGAATGCATTAAAAGTGTTACAGAGCCACAGTGTTTGCATCTGGAGAGATTCTTTTTAATTGTCCCTACATATTAAAATGAGTATGGAAAACTTGTTTCACTCAAAAATCTAAACGAAGAAACCATATATACAAAAATATTCCAGTGCATGTTTTCTTGTATAAATAATAAAAAGCCAATTTTAGCTCATCACTACTACAATAAAAAATCCTCAGAGTATGTCAGAATATATATTACAGTAATGCATTGCATTCCAGATGGGTTAAATTGTTAAAATGCTTTTAGTATTTCTGCAAACTTGTTTTGAAGTTGTAACATTCATTTAAAGAGAGTCTGTACTGTACTTTGGGCTGTAGTGAGCAGCTGGCATATCAAACAGTCTCATCTCAACGCTTCCTGGATCCCCTGCAATGATTCTAGTGTGAAAGATTAATACAGAGGAAATGTAGTTCAATACAAATGTCACTTTACTACCACAGAGATGAAAGAGAGAAGGGAAGAGAGCGAGAATGAGGGAAAGAACACTTGGTATGACTTTAATCGCAGGTGCATGATGAGCAACTCTTACAAATGGAGGAAAGCATCTCCTGCTGTTTTGCCCCTCTCTTTTTCTCTCCCCTCATCAACAGCCTTGATTAGCAGTGCTTTAATTAGACCGAGAACAAAAGGAATGTGATACCCATCTGTGGAGTGATCCCCCATCACCCCCTTCTCCTTACCAGCAGAAACCCTGACGTCTAACAAACTGCAGCAATCAGTGTTACCACAAACCCTACACAAAGCCACACTGAAACATCAAAATGTTCAGTACACCAGAGAGGGTTTGGAGATTTCAAAGCATGTCTTATTGTATATGTAACAGATCTTTTCACAATAACTTTTTGCGTGTCATAACTCAAACAACACAAACATAGCTCTTACATATGGAAGGCAGAAAGGGCCAAAATCCTTTAAACGGAGCGTATGAAATTTGACCATGTCAACACGCACTGATCGTCCATGTTAACACGACAATTCTGAATGCGTTTCTTTTGTATTTGTAGATAAGAACATTATAGCTGTGTTAAGGCATCAGTTCTTGCTGTGTTTCTTTAGAATGTGTAAAGGCGCACAGTTTTACCACATTAAGACAACAAATTTGAATGTGTTTCTTAATGCGCACACATTCTGGCCATGAACGTAATACTGCTTAAAGCAGATTTATGTCTAAATTTACCAACATATTAATCATTTCTTTAGTTCACAGCGGCATTGCTTTACTGATATCTACTGTGCTAGAGTGAAATAATAATGTTACAATGTAAATTAAGACTTTTCTACCTGAGAAAGAAGTTTGAACTAAACAACTAAAAAGGACATGACATAAGACTGACATCACACACACACGCAATACAATGATGCAATATCCCTCATGAACATATATAACGTCTGATGTTTCAAACCAAAATGATAAATCAAAATGATGTCTGATTAGGGTGACCATACGGGCCATTTTTACGGGACGCTCCCTTGTCAGGATTTCTATATTGCTTAAAATATCCAGGTTTTGGCTGTTTGCACTGTGCAGATCGATCGTTGCATGACATTATTTCACAAGAGCTATAGAGAGCAAAGCAGACGGCTCCTTATGCTTTCGAATCGTTCTCGCAATACTTTGGTGCCATACAATGATCAGTGCGCAGCTTCAAGTCGAACGAACGAACAAACACGTGCGTGTATTTGCATCGCTTCGATCATTCTCACCTTCTCACGCACCAAGATTGGTCAATTACATACAATACCTGCATGTTATTGGTCAAACTACTTTGGATGTTTTAGACAATATAAAAAGGACGTGTCCCGTATAAATGGCACATATGGCCACCCTATGTCTGATGTATGTATACATATATACCAACATACCACCTTGTAAAATATGCAAATATAGTTTCAAATACAGCAATTCCATTAGCTGTTGTGCGTGTTGTCACGTTAACATCGACAAACATAGCACTATCCATTTAAAGGACTTTTGGCGTAGTTTGCCTTCCATACTTACAGGTCTATAAAAGTGAAGGCATGTCTCAACAGGTAAAAGTACTTTCTATAAAAGGTCCAACATTTAGGAATATTTTTAATTTAAAGTTTAACTTACCTGTCGAGAAGAAACTCAGCAAGTTTGTCGTGTCCCAAAAATTCAATCAAATTCCTCCATCTTGTTAAAAACTGCCCGTGTTTACTCTTGTTTTACCCCATTCCCGTTGTCTGTCTCTGTGTATTTTTTGCAAGTCTTCGAATTTTAGCCTTGCACTTTTGTAACAGAATCTGAATTTATTTTTCCACACCGGCTAAACACTCTCTGGCTCAGCCTGCTACAGTAGCCACGCCCCAAACTCTCGCTATTGGCTGTTCAGAGATATGCAAAGACATGGGTTGACAGGAAGGTAGTACATTCTATCCTATCATTGCATTTGGACTGAATTATATGATATTGCATGATATTGTTGTGTAGTTTTGGGGTTATTCATGGTATGCTAAAAGTGACTTGTTAATTTTTGTTTTCACTGTTAAATTTCCTTTCAACGATTGATGGTTGAAGAGCAAGTTGTTTACAGTGTAACGGAAGTTACTCCCATAATTTGCACAAAGCATCATGAGGCGTAGGAAGAAGGTGGTTTGTTCACAAACCCTACATACTGTATGAGCAATAGTAATAGTGAGGATTTTGCAAACACCACTGCTAATTACCCACATGCCCCTGATAGAGGACAAAGATGAGGAGCAAGAAGGAAAAACCGCTGCTATGCTGTCACTTCATGTTCACAATAACTATAATTACAATGAGGGTCAGTCAATTAAATAAGGCCTCAATTACGCTGAAAATAAATTAATACTAATTATCCAAATGGACCTTCATCCATTAACAGAAAAGGAAAGACAAAGGCAGATGAAAGCCAGACAGCGTAAAAGCATCAAAATGCAATTAATGCACCTGTCTAACTCATTATGGCCAAACCGATTTATTCATTAAAAGAACATTTATGAGTTGTGTGACTTGACCCCCTTTGATTTCGAGTTCTTTAATTTTGGGTACAGGAATAAATGCATTTCAACCCTTGGAAAAAAGTATTATGCTGACAATGTTTAAAAGAGTTTACATGAACACCTTGAAAATTGAACTTTGTGTGATCTAATATGTACAATGTTGCAAAACCAGCATAAGCAACAGCTCAGTAGAAAAGTTTTGCAACACTGCTATCTATTCTCCTGAAGCATACAATGCATTCTCCACAGTGAATGTATTTCATTTGGACATCTCGATTATCTCCGAAGACGGTGCCAACAGCAGCAGCTGTGGGGATGGGAAACCGGAGGATGTGATGTCGTGGCGCCACTTAGTCGTCATATGCTAGGCACTAATTCCCAAATCAGCAGCAGCTATTAAATCAACTGATTTGCACTTGTGTTCTGTTGTGAGATGCAAGCACCACGATTTATACCACACAAGTGTTGCAGATAACACTGGATTTTGCATTCTGGAACTGTGAAATGGTTTACAATGGGTCAGTAACCCTGAGATGGTTTGAACTTCTGCTAGTTGGTTGTTAAATATGTCTTATGCTAATGCAAATGGCCTGTTTACACCAGTTATTTGAATATATCCGGTTGATTTTTAGCATAAGTGAACACCAGTCTTGCAAAAAAGGTGCATTTGGGTGCAACAAAGACCTTTTTTTTAAAACTCCTTTGTGCATGAAAACACGGAGTAACACATTGCCACAGTAAACTAAATATGTAGTCACAAAATCAGAGACCCTCCTCTCAACAAAATCTAATCACAGGAGGTCACAGGAGATGCGTTTGAGATGGATGTTAATACCAGGTGAAAACAAGGCCTGAGTGTCTATTGATTTTACCCAACACAATCGGAGACGTTAACATCTCTGCAAAGAAAACCGCATGTTTTTTGCACATAAGATAACGTATCTAAATTTAAATAAGAATAAATGTCAAGCTATGTTAATTTAGCTGTTGTCTGTACTTGTTGACACAAAAGCTCAAACTGAGATTTTTTTCATATTAATTTTTCAATTAAGGTTCTATTCAATCTAACAACAAGGTGGTGTGATGTAAGATGTTTATAATTAAGATCATTTGTTTCGGATTTTTAGGGGGGGGTGGAAATTAATGTCAATTGAATAAGTGCCAATTATCATCCAATCTGTACAAACCGACATGATGAATTCAAATTAGATTCACACACGTTCCAGAATTCCAAACAAGTCCTGATTATCCCTCATCTTCATCTCGACACAGTCCTGTGTACTTCAGCCTGTCGTCTCGTAATCAGCCTGTAATGTGGTCAGATTGAGCTATCGTTGCTGCATCACAGGGTTTCATGTGATGTTTGTGATTACAGCTCCATTGAAAACAACTATAAGACTCATCAGATTTCAGCCTGGTACTAAACTGCACTGATGCACAGAAGCAGCATTTCTGTGTTATATGAAATTCTATGTGAAACATGTAAAAACCATCATTAAAATGATTGTTTTTCTTTCTTTATATACTGATCTGATCATTATTTTTGAAGTTTCAAAGTTTTATAATGAAAGTTATTATATATAATAACTGAATAAAAAAACTAAAAACTAAAATATCTAAAATAAATAAAATAAAACGAAGAAAAAAGCAGTTAGTTAAACTTTGAAAAATTTGTTTTATGGCAGTCACTGCTTGTGTTTCTAATGATAAAAGACAGAGTAAATGGCATTCATCTCTTTGTTGTGTGTGGATGAGTGTATGAGGAAAAGAGGGTGAATAGTTCATCTTGACACATCAAGAGAAAACCATACTGTCGCTCAAAATAGTGATGCATTTATCATGGAAATCCTTGGAGAGTCATTTTTCTAATGTAATGAGGCCATGTAATGTCTCTTAGCTTCAGAGAGGGTGTGCGTTTGTAAGTGAACAGGACAGTCATGAGCTGGGATGTTTTCATTTTTCCAGCCCAGATATGGCTAATCTTTTAATCACAGTTGAAACAATTAAATAATATTACAGTGATTTCTTTGATAATGCGCAACACATGGGCAATGAGGAAATGGGTAACAAAGGAACCCAACACTTCTCTTCTTACCCCAGATTTTCCTTCATTATTTCATGGGTGAGTCAAGTCAGGCCCAAATGAAATCCAGATTACAATAAAGGCAAGGCTGGGTTCAATTAGGAGAGCGTAAACACTCCATACTAAGCTCCCGGCAGCACAGTCAGTCTTATGAAGGCGGTTTTATACACATTTACACACACATGCAGTAACATGTAAGCCCACACAGAAACTACACAAGCAGGAAGATCTGCAGATTTCCACAGAACTCCAAAGGTCTAAACATCCCTGTCACATGTATGTTTATGAAATATTTTGGCTAATTTTTTCCATTCATATATATATATATATATATATATATATATATATATATATATATATATACAAATTGATAAATACATTACCATTATTACATTAAGTTTAAATTATTTAATCAATTAGTTGATTAGTTCTTATATTTTAACTGTCATTGTTCAAAATCAAACAACAGATCTGCACACCAAAAATAGGCCAACAAAGCTCAAAAGATATATATATATATATATATATATATATATACATATACACACACAGATGAATCTTTAGACAAAATTTAAGAAAAAATGTATTAATTTAAATTCTTGATTTAGTTATTCCTAGCACATGAAACATGGCAGTGTCCAATTCATGAATTCATATTCTTTATATTTTCTTTGTGATAAAGACTCTTTGTACCAATGAAGATTTCCGTATAAATAATTTTCTGGGAATATTTGAATCACTCTATTGATCAAAACAGTTCGTAAAAAGGTCTGGAATTGTTCAGTTTGATTCATTTGGACAATTCCCTCGCACACTGAATTGCAATTTCTCACTCTGAAATAGTAACAGGATAGTTTGTAAGACAGAAATCAAAGAGCACCAGATGAGATGGATTTTTACCTACAATGCATTGTAGAAAACAACTTAGAAATGTGTTTATCTTTAGTAAACAACGAAGCAGCTCTGTTTTCTGTGTGCAGCTTGTGAATGACTCTGTACTGCAGGTAAGTATGATTTACATCCATTTATATCCAAAGAATATTAATAAAAAGAGTATCAAAATATGGACACAACTGATAGGGTACTGATGAAAGGCTAGGACACAAACACCTTGATCATGTGACTGTTTGTTCCACTAAAGGTACTTTACACTTTTCAGTCTAAACCTTACCTTATATTCTGTGTTGCAGTGTGTACACACACACACGCACGCACACACACAATCTCTCAAGTAGTGACGGTGGGTATTAGCCTTCAGAGTTGCGCGTCATCCATCACAATGGCACGAAGGCTAAGTTGACAAATTTCCCATATTAATAGAAGCTGTCGGGGCGTCGTAGGGTAATAGCAGTCCCTGTCACGGGCACCTATTAATGCCTGGCCCCTGCTGCAGGACGAGGTAATTAATACACTCACACATGCTCCCAACACAATTTAGATCGACATACACACTTTCACCTTCATTTAAGGCAGACAGCTGGGAGAGAGAGAAAAGGGCGATGCTTCAGACACTAGGGAGCTACTTAGCTGTAGCTAACGGCTACTCAAGCTGCACACTTATATAAATAGTAAATGGCACGTATGGTCACCCTAGGTTAGGACAAAAAATGAAATTAACATGGAAGAGAAATGTTTTACGTTTAGGTAGTACACAGTTTAAGGTTGTGTGTGCGCAATATAATTCAACAAAAAACAGCAATATTGCCTTGTTACTGGGAAATCTACATTGTTTTGAATGCGGCTAAATCATGCTACTGAAATATGTTAACCGCTTTACTTTAAGCTAGTTACCACTATGTTTGAGGGTGTTTGCTTTAAGATTTTTACTTTTTGTATAGCAGTAATTCTACAACATATTTCTACCAAACAACCAACAAAATGAAATGCTAGTTGTTATCATGACTGATTAGGAAAAAACTTACTAGAAAAGCTGTCATATGCTACTAAAAATGCTAACAGTGGTAATTTTGAGCTAATTTACCCACAGCTATGTTCGGGAATGTGTATATTTGATGATTTCTCTGTCATATAGCAATAACTCTACAACAATATATTTTAACTAAAAAATGTACTGTAATGTCACTATCACGGCTAATTAGGGGGGAAAAACATACTGGAAAAGCTACTTTTCTGAATGCAGCTAAGCTACTGTCACGCTATTAAAAATGCTAACAGAATTAGTTTTCACCGTCCACTATGTTTGAGGGTGTTTGTTTGATGATTTTTACTCTCATATAACTATAATTCTACAAAAAATATTTTTAAGTAGGAGTCTTAGTAACCATACATGCTAAATTGCTCTCAGAACACTTTAGCAACTGCATGGCAAAATGCTGAAAAAACATTCAGAACACCGTTGCAATCTGACAGCAACACTTGCACTGTTGCATTGTGGTGGCGAGTTTTATATGAAAAGTACGTAGTATATTAGCATTGTTCATTTAAAACACAGAAAGTGTAGGTGCTTCTATAAATAGGATTTGAGAAAACATAAGTGTCAGTGCCAGGCTGCCAGCTCACAGGGTTACACTAATACGATTATGTGGATTATGCCAACGAGCTGGTCCGGGGCTATATTTCATGCTCTCGTTTGGGGGAAGTGTTAATTGGTTTGGAGCCTTTGATGTGACTGCTAGTAAGCCGGATGGGGGAGGGTGAATATGAGACTGAGGAAAAGTGTGTTTTTGTGGCCTTGGAGGGATTCAGGTTGACGAAAAGAGATCCCCCACTTTGACTCCAAGGCCAGAGCGCTGCTGGTTTTCTTTCTCTTAGCGTACCGCTGGCTCATGTGTATCTCAAATTGGATTACAAAGAGATACATGTGAATGAGGTTCCTGTGAGCTTGAAAACTTCCATTCACTGGAGGTCTTTTTAGAAGACGACTGCTTGGAGGGAGTAAAAGATCTTTTGAGGTTTCGCATTGAGGAATGTGGTTGAATTATATCTTGGAGACGTCAGACGACAATAACCTCCGACCTCAACTGAAAAAAGATGCAGCGGGCAGTTCGTATAGGTGACAAAGCAAAAAGGCAAATCAAAGAGATGAAAGTGCAAAATGCATTAAAGGGACGTTAAAATTCTTTCAATTGCATTCATTTAGATTTAAATATTTAAATTCTGAGCTATTAGATTATATGTATAGTTTACAAGATATTACTCCAATTTGAATAAAATAAAATCAGCCCTGTTTAGCTGCACATTTGACAATTGCCATAAAGTCTGGTCTACTTATTTGCCCACTGAGACAAGAAAAGACTGTCTGACCAATTAAGTTTTGGAGGTATAAAAATTAGATAAAATACTACTAATACTAACATTACTACTAATAATAAATATAATTTTTTCTGCTTGTGAATATCTAATTTGACTGCAAGTAAAAGTCACAAAAAGTCTGAAAAACCCCTTCAAAGATTTTGTCACTAACTAACAATTCACAACTTTGGTGTCAGGTGAACAATAAAAACCTGTGGACTTCGACTGTGCAAAGCTAGACTAGAGGCGAGAATGAACCAAACAAAATGTTTAGAAGTAAAAATCTTGCAATTTTATTTGCATATAAAGGCAGCTAAATATATCACAATGGAACCTGAAAAAAAAAAGAAGAAATGTATCTAAACTTTCCCAGGAATGAGACTGTAACTGAAAGAAAAGCTGAAAGGCATTTACAGTGGCAAGAGTTGAAACAACTATTGTTATAATTTTTTTGTGCTAGCAAGACTGCATTTACACAGTGCAAAATTACAAAAAAAGAGAAAAACAAAATCTATCATATGCAAGATATCAAAGGACAACTAAACCTGGTTTCGGCAGGTTCAAAGAAAAAACAACCTTTGAGATTGTACATTAAAATAATTTCAACTCGAGTACTCGTTTATTGTATGGAACAATACGCCGTAAAGTAGGCAACACTGAATGAGCTTCAGAGGAACATTTCATGAAAACAGAAAAGAGCATGTGTGCGCTTTACGCACTTAAAGTCATCACTTACAGGCAAAATGATATTCTTCAAGAGGCTTGGAACAAACACAATTTTAGTTAGAGATTTTACAGCTTACACACATACATATAGATATATTCAGATTTTCCAATTTCTAAGCAGAATGAGGCGCTCCAGAATAGTTAATACATGAGTTAAAATGCATCCATGTCTTCCCTGCGCTTGGAAAAAAGTGTTCTTTGAATGCAAAAAAAAAGAGAAATCCCCTTAGTTTTGGATAAAAAAACAATAAATATGACACTTTCTCTTCGCTAGCAGAAAGAAGGGGCTCCAGCCAGGGGAACTTAAAGCTAGTTTAAGGCATTATCCCTGTCAGCTAAAAGAAAGCTTAATTATCCTGAAAAAAAGAATATACAAAATGAACAATGGCATCCCATACACTCTAAAAAATGCTGGGTTAAATATAACCCAGCGCTGGGTTAAAAAGTGACAAGCCCAGCTATTGGGTTGTTTTGACTCAAAACAACACAATAGCTGAGTCAAAACAACCCAACTGCTGGGTCAAAACAACCCAACTGCTGGGTCAAAACAGCCCAACTGCTGGGTCAAAAAAAAACAATAGCTGGGTTTGTCCCTTTTTAACCCAGCATTTTTTAGAGTGTACCAACATACTTCGAATATTGACAAAAAAAGAGACAATTTTACAAATTCACAAAGCTTATTATCTTACAGATTTAATCAGATCTTTTCATAAGATTGTTCACCACTTCTGTACGTGACACCTGCATGACCCTGTCCATCATCAGAAACGTCCACTGAATATTTTAGCAAAAGACTGGCGATTTTAAAAGAAACATTCAACTATCTTTTCTTTCAAAGTATTGTTAGAAAACATAAGGAGAATATGGCGACGCTCACAGGCATCTCAAGAGCTGGGAGGGTTCGGGAGGTCGAACACGATGGGAGGGTTTGTGGGTTGAAAGCTCACTGTACAGGTAGAGGCGTTGATGAATGTCGTGTACCCATCTGTCATAATGCCGTAACCTAGAGGAAACCAGAGAGGGAGGAGTTACAGAACAAATCATCCAATAATGAAACCGTTTCAAACCCATATGACTTCTCTTTAGTTGAATACAAATTGCTGGTGTTTTTCCTCACTTTGAAGTCATTTTGGACAAAAGAATCCACTAAATGATGCACAAAAGATCAGAAAGTTTGGGGTTGGTAAGAATTTTTAGTCTCTAATGGCGCTTTTCCACTGCGTGGTACGACTCGGCTCGGCACGGTTTGCGTTTACACTGCAGTTCAGTACCGCTTTAGAGTGGGCGGGATTATTTACATGTCGTTATAGTTGCGCCGCCTCTACTACTACGACTCCTAAAAAAAACGTTTTCATTCCATGTCACCCCATTAAGCTCTCGCTGGATCCGCTCCTCTGCTGTCAATGAGAGGAACATCTGTTCTTCCGCAACAGACAACAAAACTTTTTGGTTGTTAAAAAAAAGATGCGCTCGTTCAAAACAGTTGCTTTCGATCCTTCGCTGGCTGTGCTGATTTAAATCTAGTGGTTTTGTTGTGTTTGTGTCGCAAGTTCAGTGACGCAGGTAGTGACGATTCTCTTCGGCCAATCCGTGATCAGCAGAGTTTACACGTCACATTTTGGTAACAGTACGGTTCACTTGGGACCCCAACCGAAGTGGTACTAAAAAAAGTACCAGGTACTGTACCCAGTGGAAAACCCCCCAAAAGTGAACCGTACCGAGCCGTACCATGCAGTGGAAAAGCGCCATTAGACTCACCAAAACTACATTTATGGGATCAAAAGAACAGTAAAACACTACTATTGTGGAACTTTATTACAGTTTAAACTAACTGTTTAATATTTTAATACATTTTAATATGTAGTTTATTCATGTGATGCAAAGCTGAATTTTCAGCATTATTACTCCATTCTTCAGTGTCACATGATCCTTCAGAAATCAATCTAATATGCTGATTTAGTGCTCAAGAAACATTTCTTCTTATTAATAATGTAAAAAAACAGCTAATAAGTTTGTGGAAACCAAGATACGTTTTGTTTTTCAGCAATCTCTGATTAGTAAAGTCAAAATAACTGCATTTATTTGCTAAAAGGAATCTTTTGTACAAGTCTCCCTAGTGCTCCACGGCCTCTCTCTTCTGACAGATCGGGAGAGAGGGGGTGGGATTTTGCGTGACATTGACCTGCGAATGCAGACACGATGGCTGGATTGCGTTTACATTAAATTGAGATCCGATCACAATGCGTCCTCGACTACCTCTGGACTAGGACACAAAGTGTATCAAAGTGATGCTGCAATATTTCTGGCCTCTTTTTTGTAGTCTTTATTGTGATTATAATTCATAAAATTGATTAATGATTGAACTTTTGGTGTATTTTATCACATTGCTGTTGCCTCTCTTTTTATACCTTGTCAATAAACACCCTTCAACTATGGAAATCACTGTGGTGCACAATGACTTTGCAAGGGCCAGTTTGTCTTTGTGGTGACTCACCTTCATGAATTCCTCCGAAGACGTGGAGCTTGGGCCGGACTCTCCTCTGGACTGTGTTTAACAGTTCAACACACCCAACTCTTTGCAGCTCCTTCGGTACCCAGTCCCTAAAACCTACACACACACACACATACCATAAATACCAGTTTCTAATCTCAGAGAAAAAACAGATTGTGACTCATCAATCATTAGTGCTTTTTAACCTAAAGCTTCAAAAACAAGACAATCGGTAATAAAAAAAAACCCTCTAAGGTGTTATTTTACTATCATTGATATTCCATTACAGTTTTTGTTAATATTTGGAATTTAGATTTTTCCTTTTGAGGTGAAACTGTAGTAATTTTGTTGTGTGGTTTTGTCACTTTTTTTATTGGATTTCTTTTAAATATGTTTTATTAAGTTTTAGTTATTTTTGTAGTTAAACTTAGTGAATAATAATGTTTTATTTCATTTCAGGTAATGTCACATCCATAAGCACCACACAGGCATCAGTCCACGCGGCGGGACAGAGACCTACTCGTGCCGTTTAAAATGACAGCTGACGGCAGACGTGGAGAAACAATCTCAACCAGTCAAAGTGATCTTCTTTCCTCCATCCATCCCTGGAGGAAGCTTCAAAGTGTGAAATGAGAAGGGCTTCACTGCAGGCTGCCATAATAAATGCAAATGCTCTGGGAGATGCAGCCGCAGAGAGCAAACAGCCCCCTCTCCCATGACTGCTATAGATTGATAGCTCAAATAAAGCCACGGGGTTAATGTAGGTACGACGCCCAAATGAAATAATGTGAAAAATGAGAGCGTGCTCATATGCGGGTGTATTTATACATCTATATGTTGGTGTCAAGCTGAGGGTCTGATAGGGATGATAAATTGAGCGTCCATTTGTCTCAGGTCTGGTGAAAAACACTAATCACTGTCTGTGAAAATCACCAGAACAAGAAGTCTAGCACTCTTTATAGAAAATTACAGACAGCGCAGGACACGTTTCCTGATGAAAAGCTTTTAGCAAATGCCAAAAGCGCTACACATTTGGGCTGGCAGTATGATTATGGATACAAGTAAACTGATGGAGATTGTGCTGTAGTTTTTTTCTTCTTCTTTTTTAACCATAATAGATAGATTTGTGCAGGTACTGTACTAGTTTCATGTTATTCACATGTGATAGAAACAAAGAAATGTGGAGCAATGTGAGAAACATTTTACTGAAAAACAAAAATCATATTTATATAAAGCAAATAAAAAATATTTCTATATTAAATGAAAATATTTTACTAATTAAATTCTAACATATACATTTTATTTATATAAAAAACTATAACAACTGTGTATTTTAT